>NW_019240654.1:167069-201816 GCF_002742605.1 Olea europaea var. sylvestris | reverse complement strand
AAAAAAAAAAAAAGTTTGGAATTACCTTCGTGTTGTGCATCCCATATGCACATCAACTGCTCCGACGTAAATGTAATAAAATGAAACGGGTGTTGTTTCTCCACTCTTTGGTTTGGCTCGTCGAGTGATCAACAATGGTTGGGTAATTGATATTCTTGATTTGGGGCTTAGGGTTTCGAATGTCCCTTGAAGTAGATTTGGGTATGTCTTTTCATAAATCACTAGTTTGTTCAAAGTAATGGTAAGGACGCATGTTGTTCTATTAAAGCGTGTATGAAAGGCGTGTTTAGCAGTGATGATTTGGAGCTGACTTGGCAATTAAGTTCATATTTGGAAGTATTTAACTGCCAACTCAACTTCTCGTCATCCATGTAGGCGTGTCTGTTAACGATTTTAAATGGGCGACTGATGGAGTTGAACGGAGTGAAGTTCGGTGGCCAGTGGAACAAGTTTGAAAGTTCAGTGGCCAGTCCGTGACATGATAATAAGTTCAGTGGCCAATTAAACATTTAACTCAAGATCCTTCACTACAAGAAGAATAACGATAACCACGCCATCAATACTTCATTTATGAATTTAATAGCAATAGAAATACATGTCCTACTTAGATGGAATTTGTAGCTTGCTCTCATCTTGCCTATCAGGCAAAGATTAAACTCCACAAAAAGGATTATTCATTCAAATCGATAGGAAAGTCGAATTACATTGCATTACCAGAATCGATGTCGTATGTTTGAAAGAGATTGACCTTACTTCTCTCATAAACATGTCATTGATCCAAAAGGAACTCGAATTTTTCGTATTATCCTTCGGGATTTGAGACAATTAAATTTTACTAAAATAGTTTCATTAGCTCCCGAGGCATTGCAAAATGAGATATGGAGAAATCATGCTTTCTTTATCTTCTATTTTAATATTTTGTTATTCGTCTAAAATCACTTGCATGACTATATGTCACCACCACCACAACAAAAAACACACAAGGACTTATATTGACATCTGAAATATTATCACCAAAAAGCACGAGTAACATATATACACATTTAAAACAATTGCATAACACTGCTTATCATCACGATTGCCAAAAAACACGAGCAAAACATTATGTTACTCATCTAAAATCATTTCACACCATTTTCTGTCATCACCATAAAAAAACATGAATAACATATCATGTAGTCATCTAAAACCACTCAACCCACAAGTAACACATCATGTTACTTGTCTAAAACCATCCATTTGGCCATTAGACATCAACCAGCATTGGCTCCACCACATGTGAGCACTACGAGATTCTCAAGCAACTTGGAGGCATTAAGACGTGACACATATCATTTGACAATTACATATGGAAATGTCATCTACTATGTTGTTAGTATTTAGAGGACATGCTTTCATCCTTGATCATCGTTGAGACCCAAAAAAATGGACAAATTCGTTTTCTTAAAAATACATAGAAGGTTCGTCACTACAAGAAGGATAATGATAATCACACCATCATCTACTTCATTTATGAATTTTATAGTAATAGAAATATATGTCCTACTTAGATGGAATTTGTAACTTGCTTTCATCTTGCCTATTAGGCAAAGATTGACTTCCACAAAAAGGAATATTCATTCGAATCGATAGGAAAGTCGAATTACATTGCATTATCAGAATCGATGTCGTATGTTTGAAAGAGATTGACCTTCTTGCTTCTCTCATATACATGTCATTGATTCAAAAGGAACTCGAATTTTTGGTATGATCCTTGGGATTTGAGACAATTAAATTTTACTAAAATAGTTTCATTAGCTCCCGAGGCATTACAAAATGAGATATGGATAAATTATGCTTTCTTTATCTTCTATTTCTCACTTGTCCTTGAAGCCAAGATGTGGGTGAATGCACCTTCTTTATGTGGTGTGACCCTCCAATGTGTGAGAGATCGAATGAACTGATTCCTAGTCTATTACGAGCTAGGAGGGAAATGGAAGCTGAAATTAACACCCTTCAAGCAATAAGACCAAATGTGTGGAAGATCTGACTCTTCGGATTTGTGTGTGGAGTGTTTGCAAAATGGGTTTGTTCGTAGGTATGTAGGGTCAGATTGTAGGATATTAGTATTTAGTTCCAGAAATTTGAGTTTAGGGTTTCAGCATGGAGTCATGTGCCAGATGCTGTGAAATGCATATGTAAAAGGGAAAAATTGTGCCGTACCTTTTTACTTGAAATGAAGTGCCCCCTTTTTCCTGTACTTAATGCTGCTTTAATAGGTGACAACGATCTTTTCCTGGCCTCTATGTAAAATGCGGAATGGAAAATTAAAAGAGCTGATTACAATTCAAACTTTTCTGCAGAAGGTGCAGCATAGGTACCAAACATTATCATGATTCGTAGAATTATTACTAAATCTTTTCTAATGGTTTCAGATAGAATACCAAACTTTTAAAAACATTTCAGTAAAGATACCAAACGTTTGATAATACTTTCAAAGGAAGTATCAAACATTTTCATATATTTCCTATTCGCCTGCACATCAGATCTTACGAATACAATTTCAGAAACTAACGACAACCAGCAGAAACATAATGCAAGAAATTCGACATCAACATTATCATCACATTCAACAATTTCATCAAAAATTCTAGTTACATCTACAAAATAACAGCATTGGAAGCATATATTTCTAGTTCAGTTTACAAAAAATCACAGCATTTTTCTAAAAAAAGTAAGTAACTATACAAGAGAAACCACATGATGTTCAAGATTTCGATCCTCTATTGTTGGACTTCTTTATCTATGACTTGGAGGTTTCCGTTGAATGTGCTTTTCTCTTCCCCTTCGCTGATCTGGTCTGTGTATCTTCTTGGGACTCTGTTTGTGTGGTTGGTTGAGACTGTTGCTATGAACTATCTTCACCAGGCAGTGGTCCCTTACAGCTTCTTTTGTTATGTCTGGACCCTCCATATGCCAGTCCTTCCCATCTTAACTCCTGCAGGTGGTTCTGCCTGTGACATCTTCCTCATTTTTTTGGGTCTGCTACCCTGTTTTCTCTTCTGAGGTCGATTGAGAGGATGCTTTCCCAATTCTAGTCACAGTTTAGGCCCTGACATCAGGAGGATCACTGGGGAGTACCACTTGATGTATGTTTCCTTGCTATACCATGGGTCGATGTACTCATATATGCCAATATCCCTTGAAAGCATGCCCGATATTGCATGGGGACATGATATTCCAGTGAGCTACCATTTTCTGTATGCACATGCATGTTTTGTCAAGTCAACGCTCCACCTCAAACCGTCTCTGCTACTTATCTCAAATTTATGGTTGCCTGCATAGTCTGCCTTCAAGTACCTTGCCTCAGACTTAGCTTTCTCAATGATTTTCACAATTCTTGGCCCGAATGCGTGATCCCACCCTGTGCTGCTTCTCCTTTTGCATTCATCCTTATCATTTGCTGATGTCGAATTTTCTCTAGCAT
The DNA here is from genome assembly GCF_002742605.1 of Olea europaea var. sylvestris. NCBI lineage: Eukaryota > Viridiplantae > Streptophyta > Magnoliopsida > Lamiales > Oleaceae > Olea > Olea europaea. The sequence goes on along the minus strand of NW_019240654.1, from coordinate 198,350 downwards.
CGAGATGATGGGCTTGTCTCTGGCAACAACAATAGAAGAATTGAATTCCTCACACAAATTATTAAGAAGAATATCACATCTCAAATGCTCTTCGAAATGGGATCTAGTCCACTAGGAAGGAGGTTTTTCGAGGAGCTAGTTGTAAGCCTCTTCACTTATGTCTTTTAACTCATTCATTGCACTCATCCACTTTGGCACTGTTGTTGTCCTTGCTGCAATCCAAAATAGGTTCTTAAGGGCCAGACCTTTGTGTGCCAAGGTGAAATTGCTATAAAGATGTCTAGCACAACACCTATGCTCCGCTCCTTCATAGTATTGACTTATGGAATCCACCAAACCCTTTTGTTTGTCGAAAATGAATGTCCAAGCTCGAAGGTTGTGCATCCCTATGTCATAAACCAACAATTCTATGAACCATTGCCAGTTTGTTTTGTTCTTCGCATCCACAACTGCCCATGCTAACGGGAGCATACAGTTCTCACCATCGATGCCAACAGCTACCAACAACTGCCCACCTTCTGTAGATTTTACGAAGCATCCATCCAACCCAACAACTGGCTTGCACCCAGCATTAAACCCTTCCTTACAAGCCCCTAAGCAGATGCACAATCTCTTAAAAGTGTGACCCGAACCTTCGATTTGCACTGTACTGCCTGGTTTTGTTCTCTTCAATTCCTCATTATAATCTCATAAAATTTTGTATTGCTCAGCTACAATCCCATTAATAACTTCTGTACATTTCGATCTTGTCCTGTAGAACCGATGTTTTGAAATCTCATACATGCAGTCCTCTTTCACAATCTCCATAAAACTACTCATTGGAATGTTGGGATCAGACCTAAATTTTCTTACTTATTTCTTTGCCAGAAAACCTGAATTAACCCTTTTATTTTGCCACACCATGGCACATGTGTGCTCATCTACCAATGTGTTAATTCTAAGGCTTTTATCGAGTTGTTGATATGCATACAGGACCCCAAGGGCAATTATCTTAACATCGAACTCTCAACTATGTACTCATATTTTTCACGTATATCAGTTGCTTGGAATTTTTGACTGAGTATTGAACTACTGCATTCCTTAGAATCTTAACGTTGTCGAATTTCATCCCTGGCAAAAATGAACATAGCACACTAGCATAAATTTCTTCAATCAAGAGAACAATGTATGTAAACAAAACAAATGCATTACCTAGCTTGAACTGTGGATCATCCATATTAGTTGCAGGGTTAAACCAGCACACCTTCTTGCTTCTAGCAGATGATCCCTCAGCCTCCGTATCATTGGGTAAGCTTCTAAGCTCATTGGAGTCTTCGTAGTCTGTTCCAGTTTCTTTCCCAGCAAATGTTTCACCTTCCTGCTTATCCTTTACACCTTCTTGCTCACCCTTTACACCAATGTCAAAACCTTCACTCAACCTAAAGTATGTGTTTTTATCATTATCATCCACAGCAATATTTTCTTCCTACTCGTACTCCGAGCCATTAAATTCCTCTTCCAAAATACCCTCCTCATATTCATCATCCTGCTTAGGATCATCATGCTCCACATCATGCTCCACACCAGTTTCAGCAGCTTACACCTCTGGTTCGGCATCATGCAACTCATGCTTAGTAGCTTGCACCTCATGTTGAACCTGCTGCTGTGGTTCAGAAGCATGCACATCAATTTCAGCAGCCTGCACCTCTACTTCGGCGTCATGCACATTATGTTCAGCAGCATGCACCTCATGCTGAGTCTGCTGCTGTGGTTCAGAAGCATGCACATCAGTTTCAGCAGCTTGCACCTCTGCTTTGGCATCATGCAACTCATGTTCAGACCTCGACTGTGGTTTAACATCATGTGGTTTCTCTGGTTCAGCAGCATGCACTTCTGATTCATGTGAGTCTACTTCAGCCCTTATAAAATCAACCTCTGTATACTCATGCTCTATTCCATGCATTGTAACCTCTTCAACGTCATCTCCTGTAAGGATAACTTCCTTTTCATCTGCTTCCATGTCATCCACTTCATCAAATACGTACAAGTTATCACCTTCTACTGATTCGTCAAAAATCTCAACAATATAACATGGTTGTTGCTCATTCAATGCGTCATCATGTTCTCCAGACTCTTAAACCTTCACCAACTCCTTACCAGTCTCACAATCAAACATTTGAACATCCTTTTGTTCTGTTTCATCCCAAGGCAATTCCAAAACCTCAACTACAGGCAAGCAATACAGATCAGCTGTCCTATTATCACCAAGCCACTTCACTAAGTTCATGAAATCTGAGTCTTTAACCAACTAAAATGAAGCTTCACTCATTCTTTTCTTCTCCATCTTGTACAGATATCTAATTCTATCAGAATATTCTAACATCTTCATGGCATTGTCCAAAAGAAATCTATTGAAGAAATCATGGTCGATATAGTCTATATAACTTATTTTTCCATGCTCATACACAAAATTTCTCATCTTCTAAAATAAAATTCCACCATGATGAAGCCGTATGCTGAAGTACTTTGAATTTTCCTATGAAAAAAACAATGAAAAAAATAAAGTTAAGCCCTAACCCTTTTCAGTTCGAGCAACGAACATGTGCAGAATAGATAGTACACAAGCATTACGCTCCAATATACCAAGTCACTTAAAATTTTTGAATTTCCCAATAAGTGAAGACAATCGAACCGGGGAACTTCATAATCACAGAATTTCACACCGTAAACCGAAAAAAGGGAAACACACTTACCATACACGGGTTGGGAAAGAGAGCCTCGAATGTGGGCTGCAATGTCCATTGGATGTTCGTCTTCTTTCACATGCGTTTCGTCTTCTTCGTGGGTTTTCGCAGGGTCCATAGTGGATGGTGAGTGGAATGAAGTTGCAACTGACGTGTTTGATGTTGAGGAGGAACATGTGTGTAATGGCCAGATTGCCCTTCACTTATTTGGGAAAAATTCTTAAAAATATTATTAGAGGGGTCAACTGAAGGTTTTGGTGATCAAGCAGATGGAAACCGTCATTTTGGACTGGCCCTGCTCATTTTTTAAAGGTTTGGTATCTCCGGTGACACAAACTAAAGGTTTGAGTAAAGTCTACTAATAAATGAAATGTTTGGTACCTCGACTGCAATTTTTCCAATTAAATATTATATAATCATCTGAAACCACTCAACACACAAGTAACACATCATGTTACTTGTCTAAAACCACTTCGCACCACCATAAGATACGAGTAACATATTATGTTAGTCATTGAAATCATTCACGCCATTGCATTCTTGGTCGAAAATCACCACCAATACCTCAAGCATATCACCACCATTTCCAATCGACACCACACACATTTAGAATCTGGAGATCAAAGATTCGATGGCGGCAAATCCTCACCTATACCAACTCCTCCAACCTAGATATCCTACGAAAATGATCAACCAAAAGTTCATACTGTATTGATACCTAACCCGCCAGCTACCTCTCCGACGAATATGGATACAGACAAAAAGAAGCCACATAGTACTAAATAAGGGACCAGGACAAAGAAACAACAACTAGTTCACGTGAATATTGATGACTTGGAGTTTTAGAGGCATTTCATCAAACATGCAGCATTAAAGACATTGAAAGTCTTAGCAGTAACGTGTGGGGAAATTTAATTTTAACTTTAATATGGTTGTGTTGGTGAAAGTTTGATTCTTAATTCAATTAATTAGAGTAACTATAATTAAACTATATACACACTAGGATAAATATGATTATATAACTAGGAGGAGAGTAATGTGAGCAGCCTTTCTCTCCATATGCTTGTTCGAATTGAAAGGAGGTTAAACTTGGTTTTTTATTTATTTATTTTTTCATAAAAGGATATCTTTGATGTGATAAATAAATCATATTGACCTTCCACTTGGCAGCTGATTGTTGTCCCTATTCAATGGGTGAGTCTTGCCTTTAAGCTCCCTTCTATCTTTGCACTCGAAAACCAATCTCCTTTTGACCCTTTGTGCTTGTCAAGTATTAGCAGAAATATTTTGCGTTTGATCCACCAGTATTATTCTTAATTTGCGGCCTTTCAATAAAAATAGTCATACTAATTATAAAAGGCACAAATAGTAATGCAAAATAAAAAGTTATAATTTATCTGAGAGTTTTCATTCCAGTCGCAAAAGCTTGTTTGTACACAAGAAGATCTATTTTCTCCATTTTGTTGTCTTATTGGACGCCCCTTCTAAAATTTTAATATGTTGAGTATTAACAATAGTTTAGCCCTTTTTTGTGTTAATAGATTTTGGGGTAGTGATTTTTTAGAGAATGTGTTGTTAAAAAGTATGAAAAATTTTGTATTAATGTGTAAAATTATTTTATTAAGAGAATTATGATTGAAAATGAGATTTTGAAAAAATGGAACTCAAACAACGGCGCTATTTCATTATCCAATTCTAAGTTAAACAAAATGATACTACTTTTTAGCGATAAGCAATGAGTGTGAATTTCACACGTCTAGTACTTGAATATGAAGCTCATGTTGGTTATTTTATTTGAAAATTTATTGATATTGTGTCATTTTGTTAATGCTTAAGATCACTAATATTGTCGCAATATTGGTGATCAAAGGTATTGAAAAAGAGACGAAAAAAGTGATGAAAATATGCTTTGAAGTCGGTGGAGGGATATGTATTATGAGAAGAAAAATGTCAAATCTTAGCATTTAGGCCATCTCCAACTTTGCACCAAAATTTGCATAATTTTGCACCAAACTAAAAATCATCTCCAATCATTACACATGTTTGATCATTTTTTTCTCTTTTTTAATTCTTAATAATTTATTTATTTGAAAAATTATTTATTCATTTATTTTACAAATACATAAATTACTAAATAAACAATTACGTTAAATTAGAAAAGAATAAATTTATTGATAAATATAAAAATTGTAGTTCAATTAGTAAAAACACTACAAAAATGAAAACATTAAATTATGCCATTAAAAATGAAAATACTAAATCAAATAATAATAATAATAATAATAATAATAATAATATTATTATTATTATTATTATTATTATTATTATTATTATATAAAAAAATATATAAGACAATGACCCAAATATCCTCCATCAATTACTTTAACAAATAGAAAAAGAGCAAAATGGTGCAAAGTGAATATTGTTGAACAAACTTTGGTACCACATTTGAGAGTTTTTGCACCAAATTTTGGTGAAATTTGATGTTTTGGTGATAGTATTGAAGATGCCCTTAAAATAAAAGTTAATGTGTAAAAGATGACAAAATACCCCATTCTATTTTGCGTTACCCAATTGGAGTGGGAATTCGCCATCCCATTAGAAATCAGGATGTTTTAATTCTCGCCTCCTTGCCTTCGAAAAATCAAAAGACGAGGAGGGCCATCCTACATCGTCGCCATTCTCTCGCATAATGATAGGCTCACAATTTTTCCTTGTTGCGACTCATGGGCAATTTGGTTGATTGAGTATTACAGTTCATTATTATATGTATATGGTAAAATAAAAAAGAAAATACTTGTTGTACATCATCCTTTACATAATCTTTATTTGTAAATGAGGTGTCGAAAAGAAAGTGAGAAATTTTTTAGGGTTATGCTCCACGTATATTAAGGTGCTTATAACGTTGTCCACCCCACTTACATAAAGGGGGACCCACTTCTAATAAAATATATGGACACTTTTATGAACACACCGTATTATGTACAAATTAGCATATTCCAATTTATAAATGATGATGTTCATGTAACATCACCAAAAATAAAATCACAAGAATTATGTACCTTCCACTCCTCAATTTGACCCAAATCCAACCGTTAAAATCCAAGCCTGAAATTGACCATACCACCTAGCGGAGCCGGAGCCTACGCTGCAATCTGCAGAAACAACATCCCCGAAACTGCACAAAGCCAAGAATTTTATCGTACCATTCCCATCTCCTTGAACATTGTGCCTCCTCACTCTCTTGCCCCTTTCACCCAACATGCTTGTGCCGAAATAATATTCTATAGATACAACATTCATATATTACCAAACATAGCCATCAATCTTTTTTGCCTACTCCTAAACCTGTGAATTGATCCGTAAACACCATCCACCATTTGGGTATCTGTGATCTTCGTAATGTGTGCTATTTCTTCCATCATTGGGTCTATCTTCCCTTGGATTCTTTCTCTTTATACCGTGTTTTACGTCCCTAAACAGTAACTGCTCCATACCTCGGGAATTTACTATTTCAGACGAATTTTTACCCATCTCGATGTTTCGTAGGACTATTTTATGCTTCTAGACAGAGGAATTTTTAGTGAGAGAAAAATGTAAAAGAAAAGGCATAATGGAACTCGCTTAACAGTGTGGTGATAGCTGACAAAGCCAGGCAATTGAGACAAGTTCTAAATTAAAAATCTGTGTTAGAATAATTATGGCTCAAGGAAATTGATACTAAAATTTCTTTTTATTTTAAACTCAATTTAGAAGTCTTGTGTTGTTTGATGGTACGTGTACAAACACCTCCATATCTCATTCTCTATCACGCGGTTTAGCACTCTGTACCTCCAGCCAACACTCCCATAACCTTATGCTCCACTACAATTTTTCACGTCCATCTTTCTGAGTTTATGTTGATAAATACTTCTGATTCTTGAGCAACTGAGCTCCTAATATCTACTAAACTACTTTGCATGTTTTAAATTGTTATATTTTCATAGATGGATCATCATTATTGTTAGTCTTGAGCTATAATTATCTGCAATGGCTTATATTCTTCATTTTCGAAAGCTTTGCTTTCTTGAGCCTGTCAATTTTTCTTCATGTGATCAATCAAAAACCAATGAGAAGAAATCAATTGAGATGCCCAAAGTTGAGATTGAAAATCAAGGTGCTATTTTTGCTGTGTTAGAAGAGAACCCGAAAAAGGAGGAAGCACAAGAAACAGCCCAAAGAATGGAGGTGCATGGATTTATGTTGTTGGATAATTGGTTACATGTGCACCACCTGGTGGTTGCTCTTGTTTCTATTTCATTGCTTGCCCGATAATTTGCCTGGACTTAAGGTGCCTGAACGACCCGAAGAAAGGCTGAAGCATGAAGGCCTAATCGCCCTCCATCCCATTGTTTTGGTGCCCAGCATTATCACCGGAGGACTGGAGCTCTGGGAGGGAAAGCCTTGTTATGATGGTCTTTTTCGCAGGCGGCTTTGGGGTGGTAGCTTTATAGAGATATTCAAGAGGTTTGAATTGCATAATTGGATTTTGTTTTGTGTTTCAATTTTAGGATATTGATTAAGATTTTGACACCCAATTGAGCATTTTGATGAAATTTTAGGCCTATGTGTTGGTTGGAGCATCTATCCTTGGACAATGAAACAGGGCTTGATCCTCCAGGGATTCGAGTTCGGGGCTATCCCCGAACTGGTTGCAGCTGACTATTTTGCTCCTGAATATTTTGTATGTGGCACGCATTGGCTATGAGGGAAAGAATATGTCTATGGTTGCTTTTGATTGGAGATTATCCTTTCAAAATACAGAGGTACAAGGTACCTTCGCTTGCCACATTCATGGTTTATGCTAAATTTAAATAAATGGGACCATTTTTAACCCTTAAGACGAGGTGGTTCAATACTGGCGAGAGATCAGATTTGAATGTTCATTCCTTATTTTATTGTTTATCAATGTTAAGAATTAGGTATGTATAAGACAGTTTGAATTGATTTGAGCTTTATCTAATACACTTATAATTGAGGCATGATCAGATAAGGGACCAAACGCTTTTTAGATTGAAGAGCAAAATTGAGCTTGTGTATGTAACAAATGGCAATAAAAAAGTGGGGGTGGTGCCTCATTCAATGGGGATAATCTATTTTCTGCACTTCCTTAAATGGGTTGAATCACCTCCACCCATGGGAGGAGGTGGTGGCCCTAGTTGGTGTGCTAAACACATTAAAGCAATAATGAACATCAGTCCAGCGTTTCTTGGCGTCCCGAAAGCTGTTGATAATGTCCTGTCTGCTGAGAGCAAAGATGTCGCTTTTATCAGGTTAGTCTTTATTATTATTATTATTATTATTATTATTATTATTATTATTATTATAAATCTTTTATTAATTAACAAAAATGTATTTAATTTCCTGAATGTGATATTACCGATGTATTTTGTCATCATTTTACTTGTGCAAAGAAATTATTTAGTGTTCCTTTTTATGTTTACCTGGCGAAATAATTATATATTACATTGTCCACAGTAGAACAGAAGGTAGTTTCATTGCAATGTAAATATAAAGAATCCGTGGAAAAAACATTATGGCATAAGGTACTCAACTTCTGCTTTTGATAATTGCAGTGCTATGGCTCCAGGTCTTTTAGATTTCGACTTTCTTTACCTTCAAACTCTAGTGAATGTCATGTGCGTCTCAAGAACATAGGACTCCATAATCTCTTTGATACCTAAAGGAGGAGAGACCATTTGGGGGTAACTTGGATTGGTCTCCAGAAGAAGGCCATGTATGCAATTCAACAAAGAAAAGGTACAATAATGGGAAGAATGAAAATAATAGTGGAGGGACCAATTTTCGAGTACAAGAACTAACAAAGTATAGACGGATTATTTCTTTTGGGAAGGCATCGTTGGACTTGCTGTCATCACAACTCCCTGTCATTGGTTCTAAGGTATAACTTGTATTACACCCCTGACCAAACCACTTCGGAACAACGGCCACACCACTCTCCGAAGTGACAGGTATCCATTCGAAGTGGTTCCGAAGTGATGCCCACTCTTGACGACCTCAACATGACACGCTGTAAGGTGAAGAGTAGATCCACTAAAGTAATCGAAGTGTCCCTCAACTCCGAAGCATTGGGCACTCCGAGGTACCCCCAGGCAGATCTCTCCGTTGTCACTGTCAAAAAGATATCTGTCAGGATCTCCTTTGCCTCCAAGGATCAATTGATGTGACATCTTCATAGATCTAGTTGATGTGACATATTGACTTTATGTCAACTCAACTCAGAAGAACTAATTGTCCGCCTACTCTAGACGCGGCTAATTGACGCCTATGAGCAGACGCCTTACACCATTAAATGCATACACGTGTCTCACATCCAACAGTGCTCTACGTCTATAAATACCTAAGGTTTGACAAGAGACAAAGGTAATGAAACTCACACAACTTAGCTCTTCATACTAAGAAATATATATTCTCTTCCTCACTCTCTTACACAACTTGAGCACTGTTCCAATCACCCAACGCTGACTTGACCGTCGGAGTGTATGCGGTCGCCACCACCACCACTGGTTCCGACCGTGTGCTTCTGACCATGCTTTACTATGCACAGGGAGGATTACATGGAGTAGCTATCCGTTTGCCACGTAGAGGGTCCAATTCTCGGGGTCAACAACTTCCCACTGTCTTTTACATTGCAATTCAAGATTACTCTTTTCTCTTACAATATTGAATGACGTCAAATGAATAATAAGCCCAACAAAGCTTTGCTAAATGAATCTCTTGAAGTCATTTGAGTTTCAAACTAAATGAGCCTAGAAACAGGAATTTGTTCGCAGGAATTTCGCAGTGATAGCTCCCCAAATTCCTATTCATCGTGTGGCGATGTATGGACGGAATATAATGAGATGAGCCAGGAAAGCATCCAAAAAATTGCTGAGAACAAAGCATACACTGTGAGAACTTTATTGGATCTACTTCGCTTTATTGCTCCAAAGATGATGAAGCGAGCTGAAGCTCACTTCTCACACAGAATAGCTGATGACTTAGACGATCCAAATTACAACTATTATAAGTGCTGGTCTAATCCACTTGAGACGAAGTAAGCATAAAGATTCTGTACTTGATAAGGGCTTGGAAATGTTAACAAGCATAAACATATGTTTCATTTATTTATTTTTAATGTAGACTTTATTCAGGTTGCTTGATGCTCCATATATGGGGTCGGAATTCCTACCGAAAGATCTTATGTGTACAAACTATCGCCTCGTGGTAGGTGCAAGACCATTCCTCTACAAATTGATAGCTCAACAGATGGACGTGACAATAAATGCTTAAAAGGTGGCGTATACTTTTCAGATGGAGACGAGAGTGTACCTGTTTTGAGCGCGTGTTTCATGTGTGCAAAATGGTGGAAAGAAAAAACACGATTCAACCCGTCTGGCATTGCTACATATATAGGAGAGTATGAGCACAAGCCACCAGCTAGTTTGCTTGAAGGGAGAGGACTAGAGAGTGGGGCTCATGTCGAATAATGGGGAATGTTGCCTTGATTGAGGATATGTTACGTGTAGCTGCTGGAGCATTCGGTGCAAAGGTGGGGAGTGACATAATTCATTCCGATATCAAGAAAATGTGCGAGAAAATAAATATTCGACTGTAATTACAGAATACACGATTTTCATGGAGAGTCGAACGCCCTAACACAACGAAAATTAGAGACAATCAAGCATCAAGAACAATCAAACAGCTGAATTTCGAACAATAACTTTGACATTGACTGTAAAATTCTGATTGGAAGTATGTAATGTTGTCACTACTTGTAATCAAATAAACACTTTTTTTTTTCCCTATCTTTTCTTTGCACAATTGAATAGTCTGAAGTCCACTAATTTCAAATGAGAATACATGGGAAAATTTTCCATATCATTTTAATAAAATTATGCCGGGTGCTTGAACATTGGTTGGAGGAAATGTCTCTACCCTTCTTACCCAGACAAGTAAAGGTTTTTAAAGATGATTCGCTTCATCAAATTAAACCACATGCTCTACCGCTAAGTGGGCTTTCATAATTTCCTTTGAATTTCATTCTTGTGAACGTATTTTTCAGACAAGATACATTTGAGGATTAACATTTTTTTAATTGACACAAAAATCGTACTACGTGTAAAATTTAATTTTATTTCTTGCCATCGTTTAAATCAATATACTGTAATTTAACAAATTGACCGCGAGTTTTTCCCATTGCATCATAAGTAGAAAAGGTGAAATACAGCAATCGATCTTTATACATAGCTTAAGTTAAGCAAAGTTATATGGTATTTGGGTGCATTACGAGTAAATTATAAGCCCTATATGAAACTTATTAAAGTTATTGTTTATAGTGCATTAGAACACAACAAAATGCTCCACCTTGCTATACTCTGTAACCAGAAATTGGCTATTTCTACTCAGCTCAAGCTGCAATAATGGTAGGTAGTAAGCCATTGTAGCGAAGAAATGCATCAGGCGAAGGTTCACGTCCACGAAATTCTAGGAAAACCAGTAATGTAAAAGAAGATAACTTTATATAATGCAAATTTTCTACTCAAAAGGGGGGGAAATGAATATTACGATAAGCATTTTTCGTTATGGATGGAAAGTAGGGGTTGCTCTAAGGTGAAGACATATTGGCATGTTAGGATTAGAGAAAAACTATGAAGTTTAGGATTTAAGATTCATTAACATGCTTAAACAAATAAACAATGATTCCAACTTTACGCATTCTAAGCCTGAATATTAACATGTTCTCCAGATATTTGATGCACTCGAACAAAATCACTTGCCCTAGCAAATTGCAGAAAACATAATTTTCTTTATGCTGCATTACCTCGTTGGGCAATTTTCCACCTCCAAGAGCAAGGATCGTTTCTCGAAATCTGATGCCCATTTCTCTAAGAGTCTGTTCAAGAAGATGGAAATGATTTGAGATAATTACACAAGTTATGAGGTTCACAAAAGCATTGATAGGTACCATCGAGGGAAAAAAGCACTAATACAACAGAATGCAAATCCTACAGCCTCACCTGGTCATTGTCTAACCCAGCCTCCTCAAATGCTGCAAAGGCATCATAAGCTAACACCTCAGCCCACTGAAACATAAGGATGCTTGATATTAAGATGTGAGAAAAAGGTATAAGTATAAAAAAGTTTCTTGCTTAATTAAAAATGACAAATTTGTTTTGGAGATGTTAATCTGAAATCTAGTCAGACATGCAAACTCACAGTATTCTTAGAAACATATATATGCGTTAAGAGTAAAAAGGTAAGCTTAAAGAAATTGTCGTACTTCTATCACTATACTTGCAAAATAAATCTTTATACAGAAATAGGAACATCAAACACAACTGGATGTGACCAAGATACGGAAGCTATTAATAATATCATGAATACTGAATCTGAAACTTTTATAATTGATTTGCAAGGAATGAACTTCGACTAAAACTTTTATAAATGCAAATAGAGTAATTGAAGCCACCTGATAACTGTAATATCCTGCTGCATATTTATCTGTAATTTGCATATTCAAATAAGAAATTATCAATTTGTTAAGAGGATTGTACATTGGCTCGAAAAATGGAATAGTGAGCTACCAGCGAAGATGTGATCAAAACTACAAAGAAATCTGTCCTCTGGAAGTAGTGGGATTATGTGTGTCTTTTTCCCTACCCTTTGATCAATATCATATATAGACTCTGGTCCACCTGGTACATAATTTGAGTGAAGCTCCAAATCAACGCCAGCATAACGCAGCTGAAAACAAAATGGTATATAAGTTATACACGAAAATCAGTTATAACCCTTTAATTTCTTTAATGTGAGGTATTACAAATCCTTCTGGATATTTTTAGTAAGGAATTTCCAGATAGGTAAAAACCTCAGTTCCCCCTATTTAGCTTTAAGTTATTCTATTAATTTGAATAATTAATCAAGAAGTGACAGATAAACTTTGAGAATCATTTTAATATCACTTTTTCTGAGTGATGCTATTCATCAATTTGATATGATAAGCGACTGCAACTTTAATATTACCCATATAAGTAAACGATAATCAATCAACTATTAACAAAGCCCAAATAGAGAGACGAAATAATATATAATTAGATTAGTGTCTGCACACTTGGTGGGACTCGAAATCAGAATTGTGTAATCCTTGAGCCTCAGCCTTAGCCACCAGAACTATAGGCATCATTGGCTTCCAAATTTACCTGACGAAGTAGCTGTGAACCTGCCCTAAATGTCCTTGCTGAAAGAATGCTTAAGCATAAGTCTTCGGGAAGACTTTCTCCAGTTTCATAATGCTTGGCAATGCTCATAATTATATCCCTGTGAAAGGAAAATTCCATGAACCACCGACCCTAGATAATGAATTCGTTAAGAGATATATGAATATACAAATTAATGAATTTGGTGGAGTTATAATTAGAACAAAAATGTTTGTTCCTCTCTATAACAGGTTAAACCTTTGGATCAAGCGGTTCAAGTGAACTATTAGCAATAATAAATACAGAAAGACTGAAGTTTTTGTGTTGTAAGTCGTAGAAGAAGCAAGAATATGATGTTCAGCATCTCTAGGAGAAGATTCAAATCTCAGACCATATAGTCTAATTCGAACGTCATGAGAGTTTTAAGTTACATCTGCCAAAAATATGAGAATCTAATTATCATGCATAAATTTTAGTCTAATTCGAACGTCATGAGAGTTTTAAGTTACATCTGCCAAAAATATGAGAATCTAATTATCATGCACCACAATGTTATATCATTCTCTATAGCACATTGTAATGTGTGACCTATAGTTGTGGTAGAGAGTGCTTATTTCTTCAGTACTATGCTATACAATGGCTAATAGAACAAGTGAATAAAATGGTGAAGTCTGAATACAGGTAATTATCTTCGAATATAATATCTGAAAAATAGTTTATCCATATATGAACTCTAGACTTTGAAGTTGAGAGCTGACTCGGTGACGAAAACACCATGCCTGCTTATCATAATTTGACAATTACAGGGTTTTAATGCTGAACATACAAAAATTTGCCAGCATTTCTCAAAAGGATACGCAACCAAATCTTAATTTAGAAAGGCAAAATGTAATGCTATGTATTTTCTGAAAATTGATCAGAATACAGATCAATAAATTGAGTCAAATTTTAAGATCTCTATCCCCAAAAGGACAAATGAGAAGCTACGATTGTAGGTGTAGATGGAAATTCACACTAGAGAGGTAGGATTACTCAAGCTGAAGGAAAAATTGGTGGATGTCCAGGGCTTCATTTGAAGGAGGACCTGCAATGAAAATATGTGTATACTATGTGACAGTGTTAAGCATAGAGAGTTTGCCGATTAAGAATATGACGTGAAGTGATATGGCCTTTCCTAATTTTATGCAACTACTAGGGGATAAGATTTGTAGGGTCAACAATTTTTTAATACTATAAAACAATAGCTGTAGCTATTATTAAATATTCTGTTCCCATTTGTAGGCTGCCATTTTCCTTTAGTTTTCTGCGTATAGCTGTATAAACCAGATGAAATTAGAGATACGATTCAATTTCAAATTTTTTCTCAAAAATGAAAATGCAGAAAAAATTATATAAATTACTTTACCTTTGGTAACACCAATTCTCCATGAATTGAGAAGGTATTTCGACAGCGTCCCATTCTATCCCCTTTGAGCCAGATACAAGACCTTCATCTTGTTTGGTTAGCATATGTTGAAGTGCATGGCCAAACTCATGGAAGACTGCCTCAACCTGATTTTGTTCATTAAATAGTCGGCAAGTAACTCAATTCACAGTAGCATCCATAAAACTCATGAAATTTTGCACTGCTACTTATTCAGTGTTATTCTTTTTCAATACTAAAAAACAACAGCCACAACAATGGCGCATAAGGTAGGTACTGAATATATACCTCACGGATGGTCATTAGACTCGGCTTGTCCTGAGTTGGAGGTGTCTGATTGCACACAATGTGAGCAATTGGCAATCTGGTAGAGGCACCGTCACACGAGAGCACACGAGTGCGACCAACAACCACATCCATCCAAGCGCCACCACGTTTCTCTGAGGGACGGCTGTATGGATCAAAATAGAAGTATGCTATGGGACTACCTGAACAGTCATTAATTTTGTAAAAGCAGACATCCTTATTCCAAACCTACAAAAATTTAAGCATAAAATGCACTAACACGTCTTCAAATCACAAACAAAAACAAGCACTAGGTTGATGAAGTTTCAAGGAATTTACTGGGGCTGCGCCATCAGCAGGCTCTATGTCAATGTCAAACAGCTTCCTTGTCAGTTTAAAAAGACCATCTATCACCTTTGGTAAAGACAAGTACGGTCGTAGCTCTTCCTGCAAAAATTGCATTGAAGAAAACTAAATTAAAACCTCTAGATGATTGCTTTCCCTTGGAGTAATAGAAACTAGAGTAGACGTATTTATGATAATGGACATGAAAAGCACCTGCGATATTGATGCTATAAACATGAAGAGATTAGATGTTTTAACAGGCTCAAATCAGATCGAAGAGAGTTTAATATCATATGTTCACGAGAAGGGAATAAGGAAAAACAATAAAGTTGGTTTTAAAACTAAATTAGGAGAATGCATTTTTCTTTTGGAGTCAATTATGTCGCACTCCCTTGAACCAATTTAGGTTCAAATTAATGAGAAACAGAAAAAAGATGAACATTTTAAGACAACTTGACTGCTTTCTTGCTATAAGCTCTGCAATATGAGTGCAGATGATGCATCTGATAAGAAAGCACTAATTGGTAAGTTTTTTATAATCTGCTTGATACCAGTGGATCTAGGATGCTTCAGGAACAAAATTATCTGCGTAATTCTAGGAACAGCAAGTTGGTAAGACTAAGGATGCATCCTGAAGCGTGACATGAATAAGCTTTTACGAAGCAATGAAACAGCTATAAGATAGCTTCAGAAGAGAACCAAACTTATACATCTGAACATGTTTTTGGTTCCTATTTTGAAAATTGGGCCAGGAATTTCACCCCTTTCAGCAAGTAAAGTGAAAATTGAAATCATTCTGAAGCTTTGAACAAAGAACAGAGAAAAGCCAACCTCATTTATGTCATATTTAGACTCACGAAGACGTTCACTCCAGAAGTTAATGTCCCAGTGATTTAAATCTTTAGCTTCTTCAGCACCATGAGCAATGGCAAAATTTCTAAGGTCTTCCATGTCTGAAGTATTAACAGAAAAATCGGGAAACAATATGTAAAACAACCAGTTATGATATGACTGTCATGCCACTGTTGTACGCAAAACAACCACAAAGAAACAATAGTAGAGCAAATCAATAAGCCCAAATGATGCCTTTTTTACCATGTGCCTTTTGGGCCCTTACAAAAGTTCCTTATCTCCACGCCCACCTAAATTAGACTTGAGTTGGGATATTACATTCCCATTCATTGCAAATGTGAAATATTGATTGTGGCATGTCAGTGCTCAATCAATCCACTCCCATCATAGTATGAAGCGCCAGGGAATTCTGGGCCTAGAGCAATGATGAAATATTTCAGTGGCCCTAAATGTTGCCACCTTGAGGTTATTATGACCCTTACAGCACTCATTATTTCAGGAGTGACCTACACTATACAATTTTTCACATCTGAGGTTTAAAAGGGAAGCTTCTAAATCCACAATTCAACATATTTAGGCTACATCAATCGTATCAAATGGTACTGGTACTTACCATAGGCATTTTAGTCCTTTACTTATAAAGAATTCCTCGAGCTAACACCCGGAAGATGTGGGTCAAGAGTTGGGTATTACAATCATAACAGGCAGTAAGACTGCTCTGGGCCATTCAGAAATAAGTCTCAATTCTAATTATGAATATATTTATCAACTAGATCTAAGGAACATTCAATATTTTCAATGTGAATATCAACATGGTAGATTCAATTATTAGAAGAAATGGATGGCAACATCTTTGGCATTTCTCTTGAGATTACTAGGTGATATTGATACTAGTTTGATTCAAAATAACACATGTGCATTTTTTAAGGTAAACACTCACCCTTAATTGCAGGATTCCAAGAAGCACTATGAAGCTTATCTAGAAGATCCTTTGCTTTATCAATGGTGGCCATTTTTGTTTCCATGCTCACCTAATATTCATATTTATGATCTTGTAATAAATGCGAAAGAGAATATTAGAAAAACCATCTTGCATACCTCTGCAAAGTTACTGTAGCCTAGAAGCTTTGCTTCCTCCAACCTGAGCTCCAATATGCGTTCTATAATTGGGTTATTGTTTAGAGTTCCATCAGAGGCACGGGTCACATGAGCACGGTAAACTTCCTCTCTTAAAGATCTATTGCAAGAATGTTGCAAAACAGAGCGATAGCTTGGACCGTCCAATGTAATAGCCCATGGGCCATCATCAGCTGTGGCCTTTGCATATCCCTGCAATGACCAAGAAACACCACGAACCAAATGGAAAATGAGAAGAAAGTATATGACTATTGTAATGTCAAAATGTATTTACTCATTAAAGTTGGTGGTTAATAAGTGATACCTTGAGAACCGCTTTCTCTGCAGCTACAGTAAGTGCAGTCAAAGGTATACCTTCAACTTCCTTTTTATCTGTAATAATTTTCTCAAACATTTTAGTCGCATCAATAATATTCTCTTCGAATTTCTGGGAAAGCTTTGCCAACTCCTGCAGGTCAGCTAAAAGATTTAGGGAAAAAAAAAAGAAGTCTACTAATTGTCAAATTTAGTTGACAGATTTCCATCAACAGTCTACAAGTTATATAGGTATGTGAATTTCAGGAAACATTCTGATCAATTCAACTGGTAGTAAAGAACAAATATATGCGATATTTCAACTAAGGAATCAGTGGAATTCATTCAACAGGTTTCTAGTTCATCATTGTATAGTTCCCTATACTCATTCTCCAGTACTTGCCTGTGTCTGGGAGGGCTTCTCAGCAAAAAGGTCACCGTTGGCAACAAATTTATTACTGTTTCCAGCCAACATTTCTGACCCATCCTCTCACGGGTGTGTCCCAACTGACCACCCAGCAGTTATAATTTCAATTTTAATCAGATTGAAAAATCTGTACCAGACAGTCCCTTATGCATTTACACTAAGTTTAAAGTCTTCTACACATGAAAGATCGATATGCAACCTAAAAACTTTGACATTGTGTTGAAACAAAAAATAAAGGACGAAATATTTTTTTGCGTTAGAGGGTAGCATGCAAAATGTATTTTGTAATTTAGGTTTCCACAATAAATCACCAATTGTATTTGGTTAAAGCGTTCTCTTTCAATATCTTCAAGAGAAACTCCATCCAGAACTGCTTCTTTCAATTTTACTGCATAAAAGTCAAAAATGATAGGTAATGAATTTTAACTGTCATACTTATAGAAAGCATAAAGCAATATCCCTATACAGAAGTCAGTTAACTCTGGTAAAAAATGCACAGACAATTCATAAGTTGATCACCCTTTTAAGATAGGTCTCAGACTGCTCCTTCCTGTTGATTAGGATTTTCCTAAAGAGCATATCTCCCCCTCTCAACTGATGCTCAGTTCTTGGGGAACTTGTTTGTGGCACAATACTGGCATTTAAGTGGAGAACGTTCCAATAAATAATGGCGCCAACCTCACATACAATGTAAGATATAAAGTATCCAAGCATACATTGTGGCAAATTATTTTCTGACTTTATGGTAAAGTTAAACCATCAAGGCTAACTTGACTATTGGAGTTCACAAGCTGGGTGCCATATCGGTGTCAAGTTCATGATAATTAGGTATTCACATCATTGACTGGCATATTCTAGCATCTACAGTAACAACTGCCAACTCACTCTGGACCTAAGCAATTTGTATAGATTCGAAAATACAATGACACAATCTGACTTGGTTTTAAGTAAAACTTAATGTTGTCCCCATTTTTCTTAAATTAATATACTTCTTTCCATTGTTGCTCATGGTTTCTTTTCCTTTTTCAGCGAACGTAATTCAGTAGAATTTCCAATACATTATCATTATCTTAGCAAATTTTGAAACATCCTGATTTATAGCATATTAACCAATTATTATCAAGTTAAAGCTTGTTTAAAAGGAAATTATTGCTGTGCGACTGTAAGGTAATCCAGTATGAGCATTATGTAAATTTTTTTTATTTCAATGATTTATGGTCATCTAATCTTTTGAATTTATTTATGTTATTTGGACATGCCGCTTTACTAAAAATTCTTCCATAACGAACTAGTAAATTTCTATTGAAGCCCATAACTATATAATCTTGATTTTATAATTTTATCTGCAAATATAAGCAGATGAAAAATGTGAAGTACTTTCCTCATTTCTTATTGAATCTCCTGTTTATATTTTGTTGGCAAGTAGGAGTTTTTTTCCATAGCATGATTCCACATTAGTTATTTGTTTACTCTAAGATGAAAATGAAACAAAATTTCAATCAAAGCCTATTACATGAAATGCTTTGAGTGCATAAAATAAAATAAAACAATAATGCAGAGCTTCAAATTTTGGCTAAACAAAGTCATACAACATAATCAATTTGAAGCAAAGACTATTCCTGGCTATGATTAAAGAAAAAATTATAACTTTTAAACTTAGCCAGGCATGTCTAAGCTTTAAAGTTAACTGTTAATTATCATTTTTTTCCCCATCATATGCTCACCTTTTTTTTTTTTTTTTTAGAATTTTTTACTTCTAAAAATAGTTTCCCAATCCGAAGAATCCCGAATGGCTCTAAATGCATTGTAGATGGGCTTACTCTGTCCTAATTTCAACTGAAACTCAACTTTTTTGGGCTACAGAAAGTAGAAGGAAAAAAAAAAATCAATCAAAATTAACTCAACCAGAAGCATATTTATCTGATTATAAAATCATTTACTGTACCTGCACTTGTTCAATTGCAGCCCGGAGCTCAGGAGAGTCCTTGACGGAACTAAGATGATTCACTATTCCCCAAACTACAGAGAGCCTATCTATGATCTTTTCCAATGGCACAACCAGTTTTGGCCATGTGGGCTCTACTGTATTTTCCAATTCAATAAAGTCATTTTCCTGCAAGTCCATTGAAATAAATATCTTTTTCGAATATCCCATAAATTATATGATCCACTATACTGTAATATATCCGATTTGATCAAATTTTAAGCAAAGGATTCTGAGGTGTTCAACTTACAAGTTTTCTTAGCAGAGATTGCATTGCGGGGCGAACATGTCTTGGTTCTATGATATCGTATGGAGGGAATATGAAGCTCTGTAGTAATGGATTATCCACTGACTCCATGGACAGAAATGTCAAGTTTTGCAAGAGGATGCAGTGAAGGAAGTCGTTGACTCGCTGGGCAGCTGCCTGTTTTTCTTTTCATTTTTGGCAAGTCATTGTCATTGGCCATAGGCGGACCCGAAACTTTTGTATTGTGGCTTTGGCAAGTCATTGTCATTGGCCATAGGCGGACCCGGAACTTTTGTATTGTGGGGCCAAAAATTAAAATGTAATTTATAAAAAATAAAAAAGCTAATATTATTAATAAAAATAAGTCAATACACTACTATAATTATAATCCATGCATCTTGATACTTTGAAAATTTAATATAATTATATCATTAGCAATATTGTCAAAATGATTTTACTATTTATATAGTTTTGTTTACCAAGTCATTAACAAATGTTGAGCCGGTAGCGAGTAAATTAAGTTGAATGTAAAAAGTAAATGAATTGAAATAAAATTCAAATTCAATCTATAAAGTAAATGATATTCAAATTTAATTCGAAAGTAATTTAAATTACATTTAATTTATAACGATTCAAAATGTTTTTGTGTCATACTCTTGTGAAATTTGCTAATAAAACGATGTAAAATATATTGACGAATTTATTGTGCAAAAATAATAAATGTTAATGAAATAATTAATCGTTTTTTTTAAAAAAGACGAGTTAAACGTCTTTTTTAGAGACGTACGTTTGACGCGCGTTTAACTCTTTTTGATATACCTTTTTGGACCATTTGATATGATTACGATTTAGTGCTCGAAACAAGCTTTTAAGCAACGTAGGCTATTTGTAGATTCAACTAGCTTACGGTCGTTGACGAATTTTTAAAATTAGCATATTTTTCAAATTCTTGAAATATTAGTTTGGAATGACTTACTTTGACACACTGTAACTTTGTTGCACTTGGCAGTTTCACACACCATCAATGAGCGAAAAATTAGGACGTGAACACTTCGAAATTATATTAGTATTACAATATTTTGACTTCATTTGACATACTCTAATAAACCTATGAAAGCAAACCATGAAGGAAACGATAATAGGTTTTAAAAATAAAAAATAATAAATTGCGGGATCATTTGATCCCATGTGGGTTTGCCCATGAGTGACAAGCAAGTCATGCCGTTTGTTAACTCTATCAAATTTTGTTCACTTGAGTGATAAATAGGTTACACAATGCATAGTTTAATAATCGTTTCTATATATTTTTAAGTTCAGTTATGAAATGGTAATACTAGCAAAGTTCAGTTATCATTAAGATACATATTTTATTCCAATTATTAAAATAATAACACATAACAAAGTTCAATGACCATTCTAATAATTTACCCAGCTAGCAAACTCTACCTCAACGTGTTTTATACAAACACGGAACACCAGATTATGGGATTGTAGAAGGAGAGAAACTTTATCAAGTTTAATACCAAAGTAATCGACTACTTGTTGAAACCATGTGATGTCAGCTAAAACAATTGCCAAGGCACGATGCTTAGTCCCAATACTCGAGAGACTCTAGATTATTTTTTTGATGATTGGTCAATGCAATTTAAATTGAGAAATATACCCAAAAAAAAGTTGCACTTCTTCTAACGATGGGACCTCGTGTCCTATTTATATCACGAAGGTAGAGCTTTGTGATAAGTATCGTATATCATATGTGAGCATTGTTGAGATGTTGTAGAATATGCTTGACAATATAAAGATCCTTCATTGAATTTTAGAATTGTTGGCAAACTAATTTAACAGCGTGGATGAGATCAGGTCTCGTGAACGTTTAGAAGTGAAGCGACCAATATAGTCGTCGACATATCGTATCTTGTGTGTGAGGTTGGCGAACTAAATTTCCTTGACAAATCATTTTTTGATCTTCAACCTCACACACAATATACAAGCATAAATCCTTTATCTCCATGAAGAACATCTTGGAGAAGTGCATTTTTAGATGATTCAAAGTGACTTAAGAAAAAGTACTATCTAAGTTTATTTTAATTTTTTAATATTTAAAACTATAGTTAGAACATACCCCACAAATATATTTATTCCAAAAATGGATTTCATAATGAATAATTAATCTATCCGAAGCCCGTCTATGATGCATCCTTTTCATACCACTACAATATTGACAACTCAAATCGCCAACCTGATCAAAGAAACGGGAATATCTAAGCCATATATAATAATAATAATAATAATAATAATAATAATAATAATAAATTATAAATAACCGTGTCCACAATAATCTGCTAACCATTCACAACCACCACCTTCGTCCTCCCCTTCCCTCTCACAAAAAAAATCTCACTGTATATATGTACATTTCCAGATTCTAGAATCATTAGTTGATTGGATAGGATTGGATTTTGTTAACAAAAGAGATCAATATATGTATGTAATTGAATTTGTAGCTGTCGCATGAATTTCTCACTCGAAAATGGCCTCTGTAGCTCTACTTTCTTCACATCATTCCCCGAATCCCTTGCAATTTCCAGTTCGCTACCCTCAATTTCATCTTATTTTGACGGGAATTGAACCATCGCAGTCAAAATGCGAGTTTTCTGGAAAATTGTTGTTGTTGCAAAGGAGTAAGGATTTCCTGCACTCGATTCCACTGAAGAAAGGTGCAATTAAGTGTTTTTCGGAATCCAAGGAGAGGGAGAGTGTGACAGAAGTATTAAATAAGGATGGGGATGATGTAGTCGGTGATGACGTTTCTGATGGGGAGGTGGCTTGTCAGGAGTTCTCTAACGGTTCTGTTGGTTCGGTGAGGAGTCCGATCTCGAATTCTGTCTCTGGGGATTCGTTGAATCTTGGAATTCGTGAACCTGTCTATGAGGTAATTTTCCTGAAGTGCTTGTTTGTTAATTGAATTTTTTATTTCTGATAATTGATTGTCTCGAATATATATGAAAGTAACTTGTGGTGATGGAATGGAAAATTTGTTATTGCTGTTCTTTTTAATTTGGTAAAATTTGGCGTTGGAAATGTTACATTGCATGTTATTTTATTTGGTAATATAAAAATCAACTTAGCAAACCAGCAATGTAATTAGAATCAGGAAGAACCATAGGTCAGTGCATCCAGATCCATAAGAGTTCAATATGATGTTAAAAAAAAAATCGAGAGGACAAAGATTGCCTTAGAAGTAGAATAAATTCCACTGATTTATAAGTTCAGAATTGTCACGTCTTCTTCTGTGTCAAGTGCATGTTCAGAGAGATTTCAGATTGAATGTATCAAAGTATTTCTCACCAAAATTTTGAAGGGAAGCCACACAAATCTGGCTCTCTATGTATGAATTTTTCAATTCACTTCACAGAATGAAACAATGTTGCTGGTGATTCTGTGTGTTATAAGTGCAGACACTATTTTTATTAGTTTAATAATTTGTAATTGCTTTGTCCTAGAAATCAAAGAATGATAGAATTTTAAGCCAAGAGTTTCTTGTGATTCCAACAGACATTGCAAGGCAGAGCTTATGTTTGTCTTATCCTTCCATTGGTCCATTTTAGGCATATAAACTAATAAATGAAGCAGCTGAATTCTCTATGGTTAATATTAAGCTTAATTCATGGTACACTTTTTCATGTTTATGTTCATTTACTGTTCCCCATCAACAGGTTGTGGAAGTAAGGTCAGATGGGAATGTATCTACCAGAAAAATAATGAGACGACACTTGTTGAAGTCAAGCGGTGAGTAATAAGTTTGTGATCTACTGAGCTCAGTTCACGTTTTTGGAGTTGGAAAATATCAATAAAGTTCAGTTCTGTAGTGGCTTATATCTCTACATCTCACATTAATTTATTGTTTGGTAAAGTAATAATCAGTTGATTCTCATCTCTGAAATTGTATTGCAATTTTTGAATTTAGCAGACATGTATGCAATTAATCTTCCTTCTTTATTTGAGAATGTTTATAGAGTTCATAAACTTTTTCTTTCCTGGTCAATTAGTCTATATGAATCAGTGATGACAATGGACTTTAATCAAGTTTGTTAATTCTTCTTCCCTATTGTTTCTATTATTGTTCTCTGGACACGATATTTCTTTTTTTACAACAGGTCTCCGTCCTCGAGATATTAGAAGTGTTGATCCATCATTGTGGTTAACCAACTCAATGCCGTCTTTGCTGGTACCGATAATGAATTGCTTTCTGCTACAGTCTACATTGTGCAATTATTTAGCAATATGGTTGTGTGCATAGCCAATCTTGATTGGTTTATACAGCCATATACCGCCTTTTTTTCATAGTTGTGTAACAATATTGCAATTACATCAACGATCACTTTCTTTTGGTTTCTTGTTCTTATAGACAAAATTAAAAAGAAAAAGGATAGCTTCCATAGAATTCCAAATCCATGAAATTTAGTTAGGATGGAACTGCTGCTTAAAAAATAAGGTTTTGCTGCTTGGCAATATGATCAGGAGAAGTTCTATGACTCAAAATTTTATGTAGAAATAAGTTTAAAAACTGGAAAGTAATAACACTTCTTGGAGTTTGTTGCAATCTCTGTAGCACGGACACTCTAACTTGGGTAGTGTATCTGTGTCTGATACGTGTCAATACCGACACTCTACAATAATCATTATTCTTTCTTACTATAGCGATTATATATTTTTAACTCAAAGTTATTAACAAATAACAAATAAGTACTCATATTTAAAAGATTTCGATAAGAAAAATCAATAATAAGTATACAACTAAATTTAAACTACATAAATGAAGAATTTTAAATAATTTAATGAACGTGTCGGCAACGTATTGTGTCTGACACGCGTGTCCGTGTCAGTGCATCATAAGTTGCAATTGTATCTCTATGCCTTTTCGTGCAAACTGGTTAAAGTTGGCACTGGATGATTGTTCCTCCCACCTCAACAGTACTTTCATACTATACTATCAGAAAACTTAAAACTTACAATGTATAATTCATACAATATTCACTGGTTCAAATTGATTTACATTTGTTTTTCTGTATTTTATCAAGGTACGAGAGCATGCAATTTTGCTCAACTTGGGCTCTTTGCGAGCGATAGCAATGCAAGAAAATGTTTATATATTCAACTATAATCGGTATCTCTTTCAAAATCAATAGTCTTGATATTTTTGTTTGAGATTTTATTGTATTTAATTGATATTTGACATAGTTTCTCATCAATTTAATATTTGTTTCTTGGTTATCAATAGTAAAGGTGGAAAAGCTTTTATTGATGCATTGTTGCCCCGCCTAAATCCAAAGACCATGAATGGAGGACCATCAATGCCATTTGTCCTTGAGGTTAGTTTCCTACTAGTAATTTTTTCTACTTCAATAACTCAACTTGACAATTAATGGTTGGGGGCTGCATTGGTATTTGAGACCAAACTCTCCCAGATTTTAAATGATTTTGGCATTAAGATTGTGGATTTTCACGAAGTCCATGAATGCCTAGATGAGAAAATTACAGTTTACTTTCAAGTTTCACCGGATTAAAATTGCAAAAAATAAGCTTTTAAGCAAGATCTAATATAATTATTGTCCTATAGGGAACTGCCGATTGCCATACAATAAAAAGGAGACTTTCAAATGTTAAATAATGGTATTGGGTGTTTTCTTCTTTTTCCCTTTCTTTTTAGGTGTCTCATTTGTTAAACAAGACTTCTTTTATTATTCAATGTTCTGAAAAGACTACGAAGAGACTATAAAATAGTGTGAAAACTACCCTCCATAAAGAAACTAAATAACAATTATATCTAACAGTCTTTTGCCTCATCAGTAACTTTCTTTTTCAAATTTCATTTCAAGATAAAGTGGACGCTATTCTTGTACATATTTGCTGCTAGTCCGAGCAGTCCAGTAGTTACAGAGCATTTTATCTATCATCAAATGTGTAGTCAATTCATCTATAGCAATATTTTTACATTTCAATCATCATGCTTAATGTTGACGATCCATAATTGTAAAGAAGGAGAAATAGCTGCTTAAATGTTTCCTCCATCCTAGCCTCATTTCTTTATTTGTGAATAAAATTTTTACTTATTGCAAAACAATGAAGAGTTGCTGTTATTTTTGTTTGCGTTGGAAACTAATATGCCCTTCTGCAGAAACTATTATTTCAAGTCCTTTAGCAGTGTTTTGTTAACCACCGCATTGTTCATCTATACAGTGAACCTGAAATGTTGATTGTTTAAAAAATCTGACCCATTTCCAATGTGAAATTATTAGGTGGTTGAGGCAGCACTACATTCACGGATACAGCGTTTGGAGCAGAGATTATGGGATTTAGAACCACGTGTGAGTATGGGAACGTAGTGAGTTAAGGTTTTCTAGTCCTCATTTCCCTGCCAATTGTCAAGTGTCTTTGGTGGGGGTATCTTGGGTCTTCTCACTTCTCCCTAAATTTTTTGTACTGAGGAGAAAGGTGAGAACCATGAGAGATCAATTGATTCAATTGCTAACTCTGCTCAAAATATTCCCTTTTTTTAATTCTATAGTACTTTTTTTTAAATAACAAAACTGAAACAGCTGTTTGCATTATGTAGAAGAATACTACGTGGGTCTCTCTATATATGACAATAGTGTCTTATTTCTTGGATAAAATGCAGTTTTCAATCCTATATAAACATCCTTCAATTTGAGACACCTTTTTTGTCAAATCAACAGTTTTAAAAAACAGTATTATTTACTCTTTTGATAATGGTAACATATACATAAAAAGAGAAATGGACTGAACATGCATAACTTAAAGAATTTCTCACCACCACAAAAAAATCAACCAAAATTCGAAGAAATAATTAATGAAAGTCATGTTTTTGACATATATCTTACTCCTGTTATAAAGAAAACACTAAGAACTTAATTTAGGCTTTTAGAACATTCTATCTTCCTACTTTCATTGTCAACAACTGAATGAGCTACCTTTGCTTCAGGTGCAAGCATTACTTGAGGCTTTGCCAAACAGATTGACAGGTGACATATTGGAGGAACTTCGAATTAGCAAGCAGAGATTGGTATATAATTTTTCCTCTGATTTGGTAACATATCCTCCATCTAAATTATTGATGTATAATAACCATGTATACTTCTCTTAAAGGTTGAATTGGGCTCACGAGCGGGAGCACTCAAACAAATGCTGCTTGATATTCTTGAGGACACACATGAAATACGACGCATTTGTATTATGGGAAGAAACTGTACCCTTCAGAAAAATGATGAGATGGAATGCTCTGTTCCCCTGGAAAAGCAGATTGCTGAGGGTAAGTCATGTAAGGTTGATTCATCATCATAGTAAATCAAGTTGTGGAATTGAACATATTGTCAATTTGGCAATCTAATACTGATTTGAGTGTGTCTTCTGCAGAGGAGGAAGAAGAAATTGAAATGCTTTTAGAAAACTATCTCCAAAGGTAGTTCATGGCATCCTTCTATTCTATTCAGAGTATATAGGGTGGCTGCTGGCTACCTTTTGCATTGTGTGATATCATTTATTTCTACTTTTAACAGAAATCATGCGGGAAGCATCACTTGCTGCAGTTCGGACATCCGCAACCCTTAACCCAAAAAGATTTTCCTAACTTTGATATTATATAAATAACTATTAGGGTGTGTTTAATTACATTTATTTTTCATGGAAAATATCAGTTTTCCACCCAAATTCCTACTTGGAGTGTTTGATTGCTATTTTTTTCCATGGAAAACATTTTCCAACTTTTAAAAATATGCCTAATTTTCCTTGTTTTTAAGGAAAACATTTTCCTTGGGTAGAGGTGGTTTTTATTTTCCACAAAAGATGGAAGATATTTTCTTTTCTAGGTGATATTTTTCATGTCAATCAAACACACTCTTAGAGAATTAAAGATTTCGTGAAAGAAGTGTGTTTTGAGTGTAATTTTGCTACTGTTGTTACTCAATTAAAAAATTTGATAGTATGAGATAATGTTTTCTTTTGATCTAAAAATAAGCCGTCTTTATTTCTGATCCTCATTTTGTTATTTGACCTCAGATATCTTCAGCTAAGCTTGTTGTAGTTTCTGAACATAGTTTTAAATCATTTTGATTTATTGAAGCTGTTCAGTGTCTTTCAGTATTTTTAGTAAAAGCTAGGCGTTATGAAGTTTTATTCTTTTTCATTTGTGGTCATTGTTAGTTAAGAACAGCATGGAGCTACTAGAAATTTTGGCCTATGTATTCTTTACCTGAGTTAACTATCCTCTCACTAATGTCTTGAAACTGCAGGTGTGAATCTTGTCATGGTCAGGCAGAGAGGCTTCTTGATTCAGCGAAAGAAATGGAAGATTCCATTGCAGTCAACCTTAGGTTAATTGCCAACCCTTCTCTTTTTCCATCTATTTTTTTTATCTACAAACTGAATTTTAAAAGAAAACATTGGTGCTACTTGAAGCAATGGCATCAGCTGTCCCATTATGTCTTTCATCATGCTACAATGATTTAAGTTGTTCACTCAATTTATATTCTCTTATCAGAGTTCAAGAAAAAAATATTTAAGCTGTTAACATTTCTTTAAATTTATCTAAGAATGCAAGAAATGAAAAATAAGGTAGTACATATAAGTCTGTTAATTCTGCAAATATACTTGGAAATTAATGGAGAATTTGGTTGTTTTTGTGAACTTTGGGTTTAAAATATGAAATATTTTAGATTATTGAGGGTAGCATTTAATCAAAAATATCAGTGAACTTCATTTGTCGTAGGAGTTATCCAGTAGTACGCTAGTCATTTATCTTACTATGAGCATCTTTAAACAATATATGCTTTCTTGGTTCATTCCCAACAACTATTCTATTCAAAACTTAGGGATCTTTCCATTATTTACTGATGGCCTTTTCTCTTATCAGCTCTCGGAGGCTTGAGGTAAGCAGAGTGGAACTTCTTCTTCAGGTTGGGACATTTTGTATTGCAGTTGGTGCTCTAGTTGCAGGTAACGAGCTCTCTATGAATAAACTAAAATGGTTATTATTTGAATGATTAACAACTTTTGTTTGGTTAAATTTCATGTACATGTACTATTAGGATACTTGACATGTCTGTAACTATTTACTTTAAGAACAATGTCATAGCATACAGAGTGATGTAATTTTCTAATTAACATGACTCTTTAGGCACAAGTTTGAGGCCCTCCATAGCTCCACTCTCAAGCGGGTTCTATAATTTGACACTATGCTGAGACTTTAAATATTAGGCGATATATAGAACCCGATATAAGTATATGGTGTCTGTCTCTGGTCTTTCGCTCGATATCTTTTATCCACTTAACCTCCCTACACAATTTCAAATTTTTCCTACAAGTAACTAATTTTTTTCTCATCTTTTTCGCATCACTTTTCAAATATAAGTATATAATTTTATTATATATTTTACTAAATCTTTGATACCTTGCATTAAAATCATTTATTAACTGAACATTACCGAGTAAATGTACTGATGAACTTTGTCAATTTCTAGGTAATCTTTGAATTTTTTGACTCTTAGTGGCCCTACCAGACTGGCAAAGAATTTGACACTAGCTTCTTTGTGGTCGCTTAGAGTAGTTAAGAAGAACAGTTACATTTGAGAAAATATTTTGCTCATCTTACAACATTCTAGGTTAACTCTTAATTCTATTTATTTCGTTTTACCTCAAATCTGTTCTGTACTTTCATAGTTTTTGCAGTGTTACTAAAATATTATGGCTTAATCAAATTTGAGAAGTGAACAATGGTAATCAATCAAATTACAAATTGAGATTATCCCAATGTTTGATTATGCCATTCTAATGAAAATTGAACATCAATCTTCCTCAAACCTTGAAATCATATAATGTCATCCTCATGCATATAGAAGCTACCGAGGCTCATAAAAACATTGGCTACAGGTATATTTGGCATGAACTTGAAGTCCTACCTTGAGGAGCGTGCGGTATGTCCTTTGGGACTCTATTTATATGCCAGTGTTTCTTTTCTTAATGTTTGGCTTATGTTTGCTTTCTAATCTTATTCACTTCGTCACATTTTGGCTCCGCAGTTTGCATTTTGGATAACAACTACAGGAATTATTGTTGGTGCAGTAGTTGCATTTTTTATATTGTATTCATACCTTAGGAAAAGGAAAATACTATAAACACGAGAACGAGTAAGTTACACCCCCTTCTTCATCTTGTTATACTATGAACATTTTCATTCCACTGCGACAGATGGTTATACACACAGCAGTGTCGTCGTTTTTATAGGGAACAATGGATACTGCTGAGCAAGGAGAAATGGAGAGAGAAATTAGCTAAAGATCAACTGTGTTTCTATATCTATATCACAAGTTGATGGCTCCTTGCTACATAGAGACCAAATTCAACAACCAACACATCCCTTTTCGCATACAGTATTTTCTGGACTATAATCGTATTGAGTTATTAGGCTGTCTATGTTGTGGAGAGCTTCCACTACAAGAGTTGAAGTAGGCGTTCCTTTATTTGCCTCCATCCAAATTTTACAGTTATTTGGAAGCGAGGTCATAGTCCCGTCTACTTATTATAAGTTGCTCATGCAATGACAGTGTAGATGTTGGCTTTTGAATAGGCAGAGTTGAGTTTGTTTGACTGGACTCGAATTGCAATTTACCACCATTACATATGCAATCTTCTTGTTTTGTACATGTTTATGATCAATATGCTAACAAGTCATTCACTGTTATTTTGCATATAATGCTACTGGTGCTCATTAGTATATGAAATACGTTCAATTAAATGTGAAATTATGTGAATCATTTAATTGAATATTTTATTTAATGATACTTAATGTCACCTAGACTGATGGTGCTAAAAGAATGAATAATGTTATGTAGTTCAATTGAGGTAGCAATCACAATCTAGATGATACTAGATGATTGGTTAAATGAAAAGTGAAATTAAATTAATCATTTCATTCTACCTATCAATTAATGTCACATTAACATCATCTAAATTGAAATTACATCCTCGGTGGGCAAAATAACATTACTTTAAAAGATTCACTCATCTTGAAATAATTTTGAAAAAAATTATAATCCCATATTTTTACTAGATTTTTTAAGTATGAAAAAAATATTTTTTTTTTATATGAATCGAATATTTTATTACATAGAAATTTTTTATTGATAACCTGCAGAATGTTTGTACATCACAAACAAAAAAATGAGAAATAAAAAACATTTTAATTAGAAATTTTAAAATAAAAATGTAAACACTTGAGCATCAACAACTTTATTGTTAATAATTTTTAAGT
>NW_019240654.1:151195-160298 GCF_002742605.1 Olea europaea var. sylvestris | reverse complement strand
AACCTTAGGTTAATTGCCAACCCTTCTCTTTTTCCATCTATTTTTTTTATCTACAAACTGAATTTTAAAAGAAAACATTGGTGCTACTTGAAGCAATGGCATCAGCTGTCCCATTATGTCTTTCATCATGCTACAATGATTTAAGTTGTTCACTCAATTTATATTCTCTTATCAGAGTTCAAGAAAAAAATATTTAAGCTGTTAACATTTCTTTAAATTTATCTAAGAATGCAAGAAATGAAAAATAAGGTAGTACATATAAGTCTGTTAATTCTGCAAATATACTTGGAAATTAATGGAGAATTTGGTTGTTTTTGTGAACTTTGGGTTTAAAATATGAAATATTTTAGATTATTGAGGGTAGCATTTAATCAAAAATATCAGTGAACTTCATTTGTCGTAGGAGTTATCCAGTAGTACGCTAGTCATTTATCTTACTATGAGCATCTTTAAACAATATATGCTTTCTTGGTTCATTCCCAACAACTATTCTATTCAAAACTTAGGGATCTTTCCATTATTTACTGATGGCCTTTTCTCTTCTCAGCTCTCGGAGGCTTGAGGTAAGCAGAGTGGAACTTCTTCTTCAGGTTGGGACATTTTGTATTGCAGTTGGTGCTCTAGTTGCAGGTAACGAGCTCTCTATGAATAAACTAAAATGGTTATTATTTGAATGATTAACAACTTTTGTTTGGTTAAATTTCATGTACATGTACTATTAGGATACTTGACATGTCTGTAACTATTTACTTTAAGAACAATGTCATAGCATACAGAGTGATGTAATTTTCTAATTAACATGACTCTTTAGGCACAAGTTTGAGGCCCTCCATAGCTCCACTCTCAAGCGGGTTCTATAATTTGACACTATGCTGAGACTTTAAATATTAGGCGATATATTAGTAGCAGTAGAACCCGATATAAGTATATGGTGTCTGTCTCTGGTCTTTCGCTCGATATCTTTTATCCACTTAACCTCCCTACACAATTTCAAATTTTTCCTACAAGTAACTAATTTTTTTCTCATCTTTTTTGCATCACTTTTCAAATATAAGTATATAATTTTATTATATATTTTACTAAATCTTTGATACCTTGCATTAAAATCATTTATTAACTGAACATTACCGAGTAAATGTACTGATGAACTTTGTCAATTTCTAGGTAATCTTTGAATTTTTTGACTCTTAGTGGCCCTACCAGACTGGCAAAGAAGTTGACACTAGCTTCTTTGTGGTCGCTTAGAGTAGTTAAGAAGAACAGTTACATTTGAGAAAATATTTTGCTCATCTTACAACATTCTAGGTTAACTCTTAATTCTATTTATTTCGTTTTACCTCAAATCTGTTCTGTACTTTCATAGTTTTTGCAGTGTTACTAAAATATTATGGCTTAATCAAATTTGAGAAGTGAACAATGGTAATCAATCAAATTACAAATTGAGATTATCCCAATGTTTGATTATGCCATTCTAATGAAAATTGAACATCAATCTTCCTCAAACCTTGAAATCATATAATGTCATCCTCATGCATATAGAAGCTACCGAGGCTCATAAAAACATTGGCTACAGGTATATTTGGCATGAACTTGAAGTCCTACCTTGAGGAGCGTGCGGTATGTCCTTTGGGACTCTATTTATATGCCAGTGTCTCTTTTCTTAATGTTTGGCTTATGTTTGCTTTCTAATCTTATTCACTTCGTCACATTTTGGCTCCGCAGTTTGCATTTTGGATAACAACTACAGGAATTATTGTTGGTGCAGTAGTTGCATTTTTTATATTGTATTCATACCTTAGGAAAAGGAAAATACTATAAACACGAGAACGAGTAAGTTACACCCCCTTCTTCATCTTGTTATACTATGAACATTTTCATTCCACTGCGACAGATGGTTATACACACAGCAGTGTCGTCGTTTTTATAGGGAACAATGGATACTGCTGAGCAAGGAGAAATGGAGAGAGAAATTAGCTAAAGATCAACTGTGTTTCTATATCTATATCACAAGTTGATGGCTCCTTGCTACATAGAGACCAAATTCAACAACCAACACATCCCTTTTCGCATACAGTATTTTCTGGACTATAATCGTATTGAGTTATTAGGCTGTCTATGTTGTGGAGAGCTTCCACTACAAGAGTTGAAGTAGGCGTTCCTTTATTTGCCTCCATCCAAATTTTACAGTTATTTGGAAGCGAGGTCATAGTCCCGTCTACTTATTATAAGTTGCTCATGCAATGACAGTGTAGATGTTGGCTTTTGAATAGGCAGAGTTGAGTTTGTTTGACTGGACTTGAATTGCAATTTACCACCATTACATATGCAATCTTCTTGTTTTGTACATGTTTATGATCAATATGCTAACAAGTCATTCACTGTTATTTTGCATATAATGCTACTGGTGCTCATTAGTATATGAAATACGTTCAATTAAATGTGAAATTATGTGAATCATTTAATTGAATATTTTATTTAATGATACTTAATGTCACCTAGACTGATGGTGCTAAAAGAATGAATAATGTTATGTAGTTCAATTGAGGTAGCAATCACAATCTAGATGATACTAGATGATTGGTTAAATGAAAAGTGAAATTAAATTAATCATTTCATTCTACCTATCAATTAATGTCACATTAACATCATCTAAATTGAAATTACATCCTCGGTGGGCAAAATAACATTACTTTAAAAGATTCACTCATCTTGAAATAATTTTGAAAAAAATTATAATCCCATATTTTTACTAGATTTTTTAAGTATGAAAAAAATATTTTTTTTTTATATGAATCGAATATTTTATTACATAGAAATTTTTTATTGATAACCTGCAGAATGTTTGTACATCACAAACAAAAAAATGAGAAATAAAAAACATTTTAATTAGAAATTTTAAAATAAAAATGTAAACACTTGAGCATCAACAACTTTATTGTTAATAATTTTTAAGTATGAAAAAAATTTTTAATTGAGATGAATCAGAAATTTTATTACATAGAATTTTTTTTACTGATAACTTACAAAATGTTTGTACATCACAAACACAAAAATGAGAAATAATAAACATTTCAATTAGAAATTATAAAATTAAAATGTAAACATTTAGAGTATCATTAACTTTACAATATTAATAATTTATGAATATAAAATTAATTAATGACAAGTACATAAAAAGAGCAAGATTTTATACTATGAAAATTTTAAAATATCTCTAAGCAATAATCCACCAATCCAACCACTAACCCACCTTTTAAACATTAACGCGATGACTCAATGTTTTGGTCAGGTCAATGCTCGGGTCAGTTCCGATATCAATTAAACAGTGGTTTTAGGCTCCATAAAACTCATCACGGCTTGCAGATCAACACGATGTTCTTGTACCTACCACCATGCTAAGGATTTGGCATACTCTACATTGGCAGAGCAACATTAAATTTCTCGAAGTACTGTCATACAGATCTGTAACAGTGCACCAATAAACAATTCTGGTCTAACAAATTATAATCTCAAGCAATTCTGAAACACATGCCCCCACATAGAAAATAAACATTGTACAGAGAAATATGCATTGAGAACAAGAAGTTCTAATATGATACTTATACAATGAAAATTTACTGGGAGTTTTACAGGTGCTGAAATGGCAGCATCTGTTTGGCTGTTTTAAATATATAATTTGCTCAAAATCCAATGAAATATTGCCATGTGACATTCTGTAAAACTTCCAGTAAATTTTCCCTGTACATGTAGCATTGCTCCAAGAAGTTACATTCTTCCAGTTCTCATTCTCCTAAGCACTTGAATAAAGAATTGGAAAGAGGCAATCCCTGATATAAAAGGGAAAATATGAATAAGTAAATCTCAGAAATTTTCGAAGAGGCAAAGGGTAAAACACATTTGAAGACAACACACAATCACATTGACTATGGCTGTTTTGGAGGGTTCGCCATAGGTTGAGAATATTTCACTGCTTTTGGTGCTCCATCAATAGCAATGTTTCCTACTCCATCCTCCATCGCCTCCCTCTCATCCTTTTCCCTCTTCTTTTCTGCACAATCGTTTCCCATTGAATGGAGTTGAGACATAGAAGGGGTGAGTCTCTTAGGGCCTGCACTGATCCATGGATGATTAAGACATTGTGCTGCTGTTGGCCTTTTCTCTGGCACAAAATCGAGTATCTGGACCAGGAAATCTGCCATGTCATTTGCATCTTGCTCACTAAACTCATATTTCTCCCTAAGCACCTTATTAAGAGGCCAAAATTTTAATCGTCGTATATGTCTCAAATCTCCATATCTATTAAATAATTCTCGGGAATAGCGCCCACCTAAGGCAACCTGCAAGATGTTTGTGAAGCATGGGAAATTGGTGACTTCATACGGATAAAAGTATCAAAGGAAATAAACTTCACAAAATTGATCTAGCCCACAGATTTAAAGATGGGGAAATGAATCATCCTAATTTGCTTCCTAACAAGCAGTATAGAAATATTCTCACCTTCCGTGGCATCATACCAAGAAGCTCCATCATCAAGGCCAAATGATCCTTCAAAGAAAAGCACTTAAAATAAATAATAAATCAACTTTACCAGAAACCAATATATGTAACTCATATAAGTATTTTTACTAATTTGATCCAGAGGTTGATCAAGACAGGGCATTATGAAACTAGACATTGGGAAGGAAAAGAAAAGTAAAAACACAAGCATAATCTGAATATTTTCCTTAACTTAAAAAGAAGCCAGAATTGAACCAGTCACAAAAAAGCTAAAGGAAAATACAGCAGATGCAAGCTTAATATCAAATAACAAATACTTCTGATAGAATCTGTAAAAGATATTTCATCTCCATCAAAGCTCAAAATCTTATGACATCAATCTCTTACCTTCGACTTCAAAATCGAAGAGATGCATAGATATTACCACAAAAGAAACACATGAATAGAAGACGTGAGATGGAAAAGGAGCAAACTAAAGGCGGCAACAAAAATGCGCAACTACCACATCCATATAATCACCACGAATAATAACTCGAACAAATGTAAAATTTTGCACCAGAGTCTCTCGAAGCCAACCCAGCTCAGATCATATATTCAAATACTCAAATCTTAATGAAGAAACGGTCATCAATGTCCAATTGTCAGATTCACTTTCCAGAGACAGTACATTACACACTAGTAGTAACGAAGTTTGGGTGGAAGAGGGGGGAAAAAAACAAATGAGAAAAAACCAACCCAAAAGAGAGAGTATCAACAGTGTAGAATAAAAGGGTAAAAGCATTACAAGTGTTTGTTGAGAAAATAACAGATCTATACTGATAGAGAAGGAATTTTTTATTTTTATTTTTATTTTTATTTTTTAAGCAAGTAAGATGTCAATTGCAATGTGCCTTGCAAAAAGCAAATGGCATTTTGTTATATGCACTACAGAAACATACATATCAATGCAAAAGTACAGTTCATACAAGCAGAAAATAGCAGTTAAACTATGAACTACCATGTAACTCAGAGAATTGTTGTTTGCTTATTCATATCTACAATAGATCACATACCTCATCACGTTCAAAGTTATCACCACTGTGAGGATCAAAAAGAATGTCACCGGTGGCCAGCTCGAAGCAAATGCAAGCAAATGACCACATATCAGCTGATGTTGAGTACTTAGATCCTAGGATAACCTCTGGACATCTATACTGTCTTGTCTGAATATCACTTGTGAATTGTTTATAAGTCCAACAAGCATTTCCAAAATCGACCAATTTGCATCTTAGGTCAACCTCAGCCAATAGCTTCTGCCTTGTTGAACGGCTGCCTCTCCTATTAAGTTTAGATCCTTCGTGTGCATCCTTCACTCCATTAGTATTGGTCTGTTCTTCACTGGACTTACCATTGGATTTATCATTATTATGACAATCAACGGGACTACTAGCCTCATTATCTGGCTCATCATTGTCAGAAGCTTCCTTCCCCACACACTTTTGAGCTGCTCGCTTAGCCTTTTTTCGGATTTTCTTTTTCTGGTTCTTGGTCAGGTCTTCATTTGAGCTCTTTGCATCTTTAGAAGTCCCGGATTCAGACAGGATTTTGCTTTTACTGAATGGCAAGACTAGAGCCGCATCTTTAGCTGGATTGATCATTGAAAGAAGTAATATGTTCTCTGGTTTCAAGTCTGTGTGTATGATTGACAGATGCCTGTGCAAATAATCCAATCCCACTAAAACATGGAAGCAAATTTCTTTAACCATGTGAAGAGGAATTCCTCTGTAGTCCGAATATTTAATTAGGGTCAAAAGATTGTCACCCAAGTATTCAAAAACCATACAAACATGCTGCCCATTTGGCCCTGAATGCTTAAAGTGATCCAAAAGCTTTACAACACATTTCTTATCTTCAGGGTCTCCCTCGGCAATCTGTTTTAATATAGTGATCTCGTCCATTGCTGCTTCAGTGTAGTGCTGTGCACTCTTTTGAACTTTAAGAGCTACATACCGCTATTATCAAACATGTAACCAAATAAGGAAACAATAATATATTCCCAGCTAATTGACAGTAAGCAGGTTGTCAAGCTAAACACAATTAATAATGTGCATTTCACTCTCACTCTTCGTATGTGTTTGTTCGTTCAAAGCATGCGAGAGAGGTGGTTGGGGTTGCAGACTTATGCATTTGCTCCATTCGTTTTTCCCACACGCATTGGCGTCGATATCACCTTTTCACTCGCTTTAAACCAATAACTTCTTTCAACCATCAAACACAGAACATAATTATAATACATATAGAATTGACGATCTTATTTGATATCCACCAGAGTGCAAATTAACAGCAAACATTTTCATTCTTCATTTACATCTACAAAACAAACTAAGCCTTTCTACGAATAAATTTGACATCAGCTACATGAGACCCTTTTTGTCGCTCATCAAAACACCTTTATGTACATCATATGCATCTTAGCAAAATAACATGCACAATGGAAGCTATTGTGGTTGAGTATACCTTGTTGGGCCAGCTAAACTTTCAGTTGTAACTATAAGCTACTTAAGTAGACAATAAGGGTAAGTTGAGTATACCCTCTAGGGCCAGAGTAAACATTTTTATCTCAAAATAACAGACAATGTGTACAAGAAACTCTGCCAGTAAGAATAAACTATCTATTACTACTATTGATATCTATATTTTTCCATTTCTCAGGCTGAGATATATCATCATAGCATACCTTAAAATCATTAGCAAAGCGCTATAAAAAGTAACAGAAAATGGATATGATACAATGTATCTTTAAAACATACATATTATGAAAAAGAAGAAAAATATATCTGTAAAACGTACCGAATTGTGTGTATCCCAAGCGAGCCAGACGGTAGAGAAATGACCCCAGCCGAGCTTACTTTGAACTACATATCGGCCGTGCCTGAATGTGTCACCGATTCGCACAGCGTGGTACCCCCCGCGCCTGTAGTCCTCCGTTCCCTCGTCTTCCGACGTGTAATCACTGGTCTCACTCTGATCATCGCCGTTCCTCTCCACCGCCGCCGCCTCCTCCGCCATCGATCGATCAACAAGCAAGATTCTAACCACTCAAAATGAATATTACGATAAATTTCAAAATGCGATCCCAGTCAGCGGGCGCGATAGCAGAAGGAAACACTAGTTGCAGTTCAAACTGTGTGTGATTGTCATTCTCGAACACAGTGAGTGATTAGGGTTTTGTATACAGAGCTTTGCTGTTCATTTTAATTCGAGAGGAGATGTTGAGTAATTATTATTTTATCAGTTTTTTTTGTTCGTTTATCAACGAGGATGTGATTGTTTCAACTTTTTACTGCATTTTAATATATATATATATATAATGGGTAATTGGCGCAAAACATCTTTATCTTTCAAGGTTATTGTGAAAAACGTCCCTACCTTTTATTTTTTGACATTTTTGCCCTTATTTACCACATTTCTTGCGCTGAAGGTCCTTTTCACTGTTTTTTGACGATTTTCCCCTCTATTCAAATAAAAGAAAAAGAATAGAATAGAAAATAAAAGAATTAATTGCAACTAATACCCCAAAATTTCAAAAAATTACAAATTAGTAATAAATATAGGAGTTAATAGCCCAAATGGTTACTAAACTTTGCCAAAGGTCCAAAAAGGTCATTGAATTTTTTTAAATGACCTTCAGCGCAAGAAAGGTGGTAAATAAGGGCAAAAATGTCAAAAAATGAAAGGTAGGGACGTTTTCCACAATAACCTCGAAAGGTAAGGATGTTTTGCGCCAATTACCCTATATATAATCTAAAACTATGTTTGATTGGTTCAAATTCCATGAAAAATGGAATTCTAATTCCACTTTTTTCCAATTTTGTTTGTTTGATAGATTTTAAATTCCATGGAATTTGGTTTCTTGATTTTCTTGGAACTTGAAATATTCCAAATTTTAAGAAATATTATACAAAAATATTTTATTTTAATTGGCAATTTTCATGTTAAACAAAGCCAAACAAAACTAAAATATAGATAATTTTCTTGATTTTTTTATTTTTTTGTTGGCAATGGAAACAAATTTCATTCCCAATATCAGTAAAATATGTTCCTTTAATTGATAATTCTCATGTAAAATAAAGTCAAACGAATACCAAAAAATACTTTTATTTTAATATTTTCCACGTGAAAAATTATATCAATCAAACGCAATAATTTACAATTTTCAGGAAAATAAATTTTAAGCAATTCAATTCCCTAGAATTCGTTTTCAATTTAATTTAATTTCATCTTTGCAATTAAACGGACTTTAGGAAAAGTTTTAAATGATGACAAGTAAAGTTACAAGAATGAATGTATAGATTTAATTAAGAAAAAAAATCGTAGAAATTACTTGTTCTATTCCTTTATTTTTAATTTTAAAGTTGGTTAAAGTGTCATGCAATCATTATCTCCTTATTTGAGCCCCATTTTGTTAAAGAAAATGAATTTTTGAACAGTGTATTGATGAGAAATGTGTGGTTAAAAAATAAAGAAAAAATTTGGATTTATCTGTAATATTATTTTATTGAAGAATTTGTGATTGAAATGATGTCGAAACACTGTTTAAGCATGTATTTTTTGAAAAAAAAAAAAA
>NW_019240654.1:144111-150802 GCF_002742605.1 Olea europaea var. sylvestris | reverse complement strand
TTTAATTGATAATTCTCATGTAAAATAAAGTCAAACGAATACCAAAAAATACTTTTATTTTAATATTTTCCACGTGAAAAATTATATCAATCAAACGCAATAATTTACAATTTTCAGGAAAATAAATTTTAAGCAATTCAATTCCCTAGAATTCGTTTTCAATTTAATTTAATTTCATCTTTGCAATTAAACGGACTTTAGGAAAAGTTTTAAATGATAAGTAAAGTTACAAGAATGAATGTATAGATTTAATTAAGAAAAAAAATCGTAGAAATTACTTGTTCTATTCCTTTATTTTTAATTTTAAAGTTGGTTAAAGTGTCATGCAATCATTATGTCCTTATTTGAGCCCCATTTTGTTAAAGAAAATGAATTTTTGAACAGTGTATTGATGAGAAATGTGTGGTTAAAAAATAAAGAAAAAATTTGGATTTATGTGTAATATTATTTTATTGAAGAATTTGTGATTGAAATGATGTCGAAACACTGTTTAAGCATGTATTTTTTGAAAAAAAAAAAAAAAAGGGCTCAAACAAGGACTGTATTGTTTTTCCTTGGTGAAAAAGTAAAAGAATATGATAAATTATAAACTTTATTCGATAAATAGGAAATTGTTTATTTATTAAGCCATTTTGATTTTAATAATAGATTTCATAGTATCCATAACTTTTTAATTACACAATTCA
Source organism: Olea europaea var. sylvestris (assembly GCF_002742605.1). Classification (NCBI taxonomy): domain Eukaryota; kingdom Viridiplantae; phylum Streptophyta; class Magnoliopsida; order Lamiales; family Oleaceae; genus Olea; species Olea europaea. The sequence goes on along the minus strand of NW_019240654.1, from coordinate 150,116 downwards.
TCAATTTTTATCAAAATATACTAATATCTTATTTTTAGCTTCACCAATTAGTACTTAAAAGGTGTTTGAGCCACATTATTTTGGTAATAATGCATTCTTAAATAGTGTATTGATGAGAAAATGTGGTTAAAAAGTAAGGAAAATTTTTTGATCTGCGTGTAATATTATTTTATTGAAAAATGTGTGATTGAAATGATATCAAATCACTGCTTAAGAGTGTATTTTTTTGAAATAATATGGTTCAAACACCCCCTTAATCTTTAAAATTTCTTCAGGTTCATATGAAGGGCCCAATCCACTCATTCATAATCGATCACTGTCGATTGCTCAATTTAATCTTTTCTACTTCTTCCTCCATTTAATTCAATACAATATTAGCTTTAACGATAGCAATCGACATAATATAGTAATCAATTCATTGTCAACTTTTGCAATGAACAAACCAATTATCAGTCGATCAAGTAATTAAAAGATATATAAGATCAATTGTGTACGTTACATAAAAATTTATGTGTTTGTAATCAACAATAACGTAAAGCACAAAAAAAAAAAAAATAAATAAAAATTCAACCCTTGAAATTTATTTTGCAAATAACTTAAAAATTCCATGTGAATAATCACTAGGGCCTCTCTTTGAGATTTTTTTTTTTTTGGGAATATGTTTTGGAATAATGATTTTTTTAAGAATATGTGGTTAAAAAATAAGAAAAAAATTGAATTTACGTGTAAAATATTTTTTTAGAGAATGTGTAATTGAAAATGAGTTTTAGAAAAATGTGGATAAAAACACGATGAAAATAGTAGAAAATATTTAAATAGAAATGTTCCCCGAATTATGTTAGACTGACAAAGATTTGAAAGTCTCAAAGTGACAAGGTTCAGGACTACCTCACAAAATGGGATTTTGTCCAATCGACCGTGCTAGTTGTACAGAAGGGGTTTTACATCCTTCTTGACAGAGTAGACACAAGACGGGGTGGGGGCCTCAATTTTTTGCATTTTTTATTCATGTGGGGTCGGCTCGGGTCACACGCGAATGTGAATATCTGTCATCCAACATGTCAAGCATTTTCTGGTATAAGAGCTTTATTCTTGTCCAATTCCTATTCTACACGAGATATACAAAGTAAGATAACTCTCTGCTTTGTTTTGCATGTTGAGAATTAAATAGACATGTAAAATAATAATAATAATAATAATAATAATAATAATAAAAATAAATTTTTATTAAATTTTTATGCAAAATCAACTTTTTTGCTAGTAACATATATAGACTTTGACTTGGACTAAGCCTATTAGTCTAATTCTCATTTATATAAAAATAAGAATGAAAAATATAGTCGTTACGGGCCCCACACAAGATATAGAATTTCAAATATGGTGGCTTGATGTGATGGATAACAGTCATATTTTTTATTTTAATATGGAAAGATTGAAAAATAAATGGAGGCTTAAGCTCGTTACTCTGCATCATTTGTTCGTTGAAAATTTCAAGGGTCTGATGTCGCAATAATAATATAAAAGTAAATCGAGTATTGTATGTTGTTATCTATTAACCTAATTAAATCTATTAATTACTTGATTTAGTGTGAAAATTTAAGAGGGAATGGTCTTTGCTGAACTATGTGATCGACAAATGAAGATTTTGAGAAAACTTGACAATTTAAAAGCGTTATGATTACGAATTCATCATGGTAATTATGTTTAACTTCGTCTACCGAGCTACGACAATTTATTTTAGTTACGTTGATGTTAGAATTATCTGAATTATTTGATAATCTTTCTTAAATAAAATAAATCCAATATATATCTTTGTGAATTTTAACATATCCAAATGCATTCAAGAACAAGAAATTCCAATCAAAGTCGCACAATTGTAGAAGCATATCTCTATCTCCTTCGTAAATTCTTGATTTTTACCATTAGAGCTAAACTATTGTTTCACTTGGTTTTGACACAAATCCACAAACAAACCATGAATTCGCCATATTCATGGAAATGCATTTAATCCACAATAAAATATTTAGTACAAAATTATAATTAGAGTCATTGCTCTGAAACAAAAATTAAACAAATTAACTGAGTTTTCTTGCTCTTCCCAACAATTTTAAAATTTAACTACTCATCATAAAGTTAAAAAACACCAAAAAAATATTTGAAGTTAATTACATCACAAAAATAATGTAAAGAAAAGAAAGATGTTGAAACACCCTCCTCGTAGCTTGTTGCCTAAAGTCCAATCTTCGTCTTGAAGTAATCTTCCTCAACCTTCAAATGCAGAATCCCAGATTTGAACTTGTTTGGAACTCAAAATTTGATGTGAATGTATGTGTTTTAGTTTCCAAGGTTGCCTATCTTTTTATGTCTCTAACTTTTGGTATTCATTGGTCCAAATGTCCTTCATAATTCATGCATTAGGAGTTCCCAAAGTATCCCAAAAGTAGCAAAAATCGTGTCCCATTCGGACAAAAAATTATACGCACCAGCCCACAGATGGCTTGGCTGCTCCACTTTCTTTTCAAAACTATAATGCCATGGTTGGTGCAGTTGCGCCACTCTCTTGTGCAGTTTAAATCGTTTCCTAGAAAAATTTCCGATCCCTTTGCTTTCTCTTCCTGTTACCTTGTCCTCCTTCCAAACTTAATCCATACACCATGTCAACAAAAGGAAAATTATTCAAGATAAATGAATGCAAAATTACATTATTAAATGTCAAAATATGTGTGAGAGTTGCAATTATCATTAATTTACCCTACAAATTAGTTAATAGCCCTACCCGTCTCTCTTGATTAATGTAACAAAATAATTGTTGTACACTTATTATTTCATTAATTTTCCTACCTTTAAAGTTTGTATTTGACAATCTCAATTATCAGTAATGTGGATTATTATCTTGTTCCAAATGACACAAAATAAATTACCCAAAATTTCAACTAATCAATCCATATCAAAAGTTTAATATCAGGGGTAGATACATGACCAAATTTTAAAAATAAAAATAAAAATTTAAAGTCGAGCTAATGTGTTAAAAGAAAACGCATCAAAAATGAAATGGGTTGTACACATCCTCCCGTGTCTAAGATTAACATCTAGCAATGTATCATGCTACCTATGTGTAAGAAAAGTCAAGTGATAAAATATAAGACCACAGATATCTGATTAACACCAAATGTTCTCTTTATTTCTTGTGGTTTGGCTGTATTTGTTGATGTTTGCTGTGATGGTTCCCAAGTGTCTGGTGGCAGTGGGTGGCGATGATTGATGGAGTTCGTGACATTAGGTGGGTATTATTGACGATGAAAGTGGTTTGTGATTGGTGGGGCAAGGCAAAGTGTCGGCAGCGATTGGTGATGTGGTAGTTGCGATCAGCAGATTTGGCAGATAAGATAGAAGATGAATGTCAAGGGTCGAGTCAGGTTGATGGGTCCGCTATATTGGGCCGAAGTTGTGGGCATTTCTTTTACTTTTTGGGAAAAAATCATAATTCAGGTGTATTATTTATACCAATTCAAAAACTAGATAGATAGTTTGAAAATTTAAAATACGGGTATGTATTTAATTAATTCAAAATATTTATTAAATAAATATAATAAAGTCACAGTTATACGATTAATGGTCACAAATTCATAATTATATGTTACGGATTTATTTACTTGTCATAAATCATCCAATTAATTGGTCACTGATTATTTCGTTGTCACAAATAAAAATTTTTGTAGATGCCACGCGTTTTATGCAACGTGGTTTAACCGCAAGTGTATGGTGTCAAGTTTTACAATATAATATTGAAGTAAGAGTGTCGAAACCACAGGGATTGTATTTAATTTTCACTAAGTACTATAATTATGCAATTCCTACTTTATTTAGATGAATGTATGATTGAATTGATGTTTTATGAATGAACGATTTAAACTAAACTAACGTGATTAGATGTGACAAATTTGGGGAATACAAATTATCAAATGAGAAGGCCTAGGGATTGATTTCACCTAACTTTCAATTATGATTCAACGAATTCAAATTATTCCAATTAATTTTTCCATATTCAAAAGCAAGAATCCTAATATATTTCTAGCCCCCTCTCTTGAGCATTGATTAAAAATTAACCCTAGATCCGAATTCTAACATCTCTGTTCAAAATTGAAAATCAAGAATTTAATAAGGATCCGATTCTTTTATGGAATAAGCTTCACAGATTTATACTTTCTCTCGAAACTTATAAATTCTATGTTGTATCACTCTTATGATCACGCCTAAATTCTCACTTTCTCGAGCGCCGAAATTGACTAGCATCAAGTCATCCAATTGTTGATCAGGCAATTGAAAGTATTAAAATCATGATACAATTAAATATATGCGGGAAAATCAAAAAAATAATTATAAAATCATCAAACCATAATCTTGATTCGGCTACATCTAACCTCTAAATAAATTGTTTAATTCATGTTGTAATAAATGAAAATCATACAAATTATAATAAACAACATAAGGAAAATGATAGAAAAAACTAGTCTTTTGGATAGATCTTCAATCTTCTTCCTTAATATTGTTCCTCCTTCCTTTTGATGTCTTCAATTTTTACCTCCTTCAAATTGTGTGATTGAATTCTTCAGTCTTCCCCCCTTCAATTCCTCTTGAAAATAGGGTTTTTGAATGGTTCTTATAGCATGTCAGGGGTGTTGGACGAAATAGGAATTGGGCCAATAAAAGAGTCCAAAAACATAAAAACGTGTTCTCCGCATATCGCCGCCTATTCTGTTAATTTTCAGTCATATGGGCGTTGCGGCGCCCAAGATGGGCTCTACGGCGCTCGTTTCGGTCGAAATGGCAGACTGCACATCTTTCAATTTTTTAAGCATAAGTTTTGCATCCGATGTCCAATCGAGGTGATTCAAGATGCATTGGAAAGCTAACTCAAAGGGCTACAATTTTGCTTCAGGCATCATTCATCAACTTGATTGTTTGCTATGACAAAAATGGGTCTCAATATGAGACTGAAACTTTGAGGCATAACTTTTCGGTTGAAAATTGATTTGTAATCATATTTTGACTAAATTTGATCCCTATGACGTCTTTTTTCCATCCAATTGACTCCTAGCACTCTCAGATCTTCATTGCGAGGTTCAACACAACTTTCAATATTTGCACTTTAGTCCCCGAACTTTGGATCTCTTACAATTTGGCCATTTTCTCCAATTTCGCCAACTTTTGCTTATTTCTTTCAATTTCATCAACCTATATCACAATATCAAAACACACATTAAAAAGCTTTAAAACACTCTCAAGAGTAGCAAAATAACAAATTAGATGGTATAAATATCATGAGTGTAGAGCACTCATCAATAGATCACAGATCATTCAAATTACAGGTCACAGTTTATCTATAGTCACATATTTTCAAATTTGTTGGTCAGTGATTATTTTTAGTCACAGATTATCAAATTTTAAAATCACAAACCAAATCATTGGTCACGTACACCAAACACTCTACCTCTGATCCCAATCGACCATCAATACTTGATCATAAAGCAACCAAATAGTTGGTCACAATCACTATTACACCCCGTCGCCGCCATAACACCACCACGACCATCGCCATCACCATCGCCAACTACAAGAAGAACGACCACCAAAACACAACGATTGACTGCACCATACGACCACACAAATGTCAACCACCATCTCGCAGTCAACACCACCACCCACTGCCACCAACATCACCACTACCCAGAAGTCCCCAACAATACACCACCACATCATACCTTCCGTAACCAACACACCACCGCCTGCATCGCACCACCACTGCTAACAAAAAAAAAAAATGCCTCTGCTACCTGCAATACAACAAAAAAACAACCATCACCATCGTCGCCTTAACCATTCCATCACCACCTGAACCAAACCACCAACAAAAACTACCGTCGTGTCCTTCACCACAAACACCAACAAACATCGATAAAAAACGCCGACCACTACTGCCATTGCCTGCATCGCACCGCACCACA
>NW_019240654.1:124085-143771 GCF_002742605.1 Olea europaea var. sylvestris | reverse complement strand
ATTGATAGCTACTATATTTAGTCATGATTATGAATCTTTATAATGAGAAAAATATCTCATATTAAGAGGCATCGAGTCTTACTGAAAATCATTAAGTATATTTGTGGGTCGAGCTTGAGTCGAGTGGTGTTCTTTTGATGATTTTTTTGAACTCGAACAAAGATTTCTCAAGGAGTATTCTTGACGATCATTATCATATATGGAGCACATACAAGTTGTTCCAATAATCATTTGTTCCTGATTGTAATGGAGAGCAACGCTCAATTTTTGTTTTTAATTTAATACTATATTAATTAGTTTTTTAATCTAATAATCGCACTATTGCAGTATATTTCTAATGTGTTTGTAAATTATCAACTACCGCCAAAATTTAAATAATTAGTTGACTATGGAATTCCACAAACGTAAGCGATGACACCTAGTTGATCATAAATTATTCTTTATTCAATTATTTTGTCCTTTTCTCTTACAAAGGGGGAAAAAAATAAAAAAAATTGGCTGCGCAATGCTGCTCGTTGAAAATAAATTCAAAGATTAATTTGTTTAGGATCGAAACTACTTTGATACCATGTCAAATATACTCAATGATTTTCAATAAGACTATTCATTTTAATATGAAAAATTCTCTCATTAAATAGAACCAAAATTATAACTAAAAATGGTAGTCATGAATGTTGAACTATTAAATATGGTAGCTTTTCTTATATCTCATTGACAAGTTAACTCTTCCTCTTAACAATTTAAATTTTAACTACTCATCATAAAGTTAAAAAATACCAAAAAAATATTTGAAGTTAATTACATTACAAGAATAATGTAAATAAAAGAAAGAATATGTTGAAAAACCATCCTTGCAGCTTGTTGCCTAAACTCCAATCTTCGTCTTGAAATAATCTTCTTCGTATGCAGAAACTCAGATTTGAACTCGTTTGGAACTCAAAATTTGATGCGAATGTATGTGTTTTTTTGTTTCCAAGGTTGCCTATCTTTTTATGTCTCTAACTTCTGGTAGCCATTGGCCCAAAAGTCCTTCATAATTCATGAGTCCCAAAGTATCCCAAAAATAGCAAAAATCGTGTCCCATTTGGACAAAAATTATACGCATCAGCCCGCAGATGGATCGGCTGCTCCACTTTCTTTCCAAAATCTATAATGCCACGATTCGTGCAGTTGCGCCACTCTCTTGTGCAGTTTAAATCCTTTCCTAAAAAAATTTTCGGCCCCTTTGCTTTCTCTTTCTGTTACCTTTCGTCCTCCTTCCAAACTGAATCCATGCACCATGATCAACAAAAAGACAATTATTCGAGAGAGATAAATGCAAAATTACAAGATTAAATGTCAAAATAAGTGTGAGAGTTGAAATTATCATTAATTTACCCTATAACTTATTTAATTGCCTTGCAGGTCTCTCTTAATTAATGTAAAAACATAAATGTTGTACAATTATTATTTAATTAATTTTCCTACTTTTATAGTTCGCATTTGACCATCTCCATGATCGGCAACGTGGATTACTATCTTGTTCCAAATGACACAAAATAAATCACCCAGAATTTCAACTAACCAATTTATATCAAAAGTTTAAGATAAGGGTTCGATTAAAAATAAAAATCAAAATAAAAAAATCAAAATCTAAGATAAGGGTTTGATTAAAAAAAAAAAAAATTCAAGTCAGGCTAATGTGTTTAAAAAAATAAATAAAAAAATTACACACACACACATCAAAAATGAAATGGGTTGTGCACATCCGCCCCTGTCTATAACATTAACATCTAGCAATATATTGGACTACCATGTATAGGAAAAGTCATGTGATATAATATAAGACCATAGATTTCTGATTAGCACATAATGTTCTCTTTATTTCCTAATGTTTCAAGCGGTTTAGTCGCTAACAATTAAAAAGGGATCAGACGATTGTGTAAGGGACAAACCTCTTGAGACAAAGTCCCAAAAAGGGGTGTTTTTATTGGCGATGACTTTACAATTGGAAAATAAAAACAGAATGCTTTCAAGGGGCGCAATCACACGAGTTACTGAAAAAGAAGTGTTTAAATCTAAACTAAGAAATTTAAAGTTACATATTCTCCGTTTGAGAGTGTTTGATTCGGGGTCCTTTTGCTCTATGTCTTTTCTTCCTTTTATACCCCCTAGATGATCTCTTCGTGATCAACTGCTTAAAAAACTGCTCGATCGCTCTATAACTGCCCACTTTCCTCATAGTGACCAACTTGTCATGGAACTACTTTCTCTAACTGCTGTCATTACTTTTTGTCGTTCAACCGTCTTCAATTGAATTCCTTGAATCGTGGAACGTGATAGAACTACCCAATAACTGCTTCATTAACTGCACTTTTGGGTAACCATAACATCTTATGTTTGCTAAGATGCTGGGCAACTCGAATGTTTGGACGAGAGCAGGGTCACAGCTCTGGGCGACTGCATGACAATTTGTTCGCTCAAATCTTGGGTGACTTGCAACCTTGGGAGATGGTATTACCGCGTTCATGGGCTTCCCTATTTGGGCCTTTATCCCGCATTGTCTGATTGGGTCGTTCTTTGGGCTATTTGATTTTGGGGATTTTCCAATTGGATTTCATTCATTGGGCTATTCGACTTGAGCTGAACTTTTCGTGTGTCAACAATTACCCCCAAATATGGCAGAATTAATACCAATTATTAATTTTTTCCATATTCACTTTGTGTTTCCCAACAACATTCGAAATTCCCAAGAATTTCAATCATTGTTTTCTTCCATAGCCTGAAAAAGTGCGACGTTTGCAAGCCCTTATAACCCCCAAATACGCCATTTCATTGCACCACTAAATCACGCCTCATTTTTTCGAGCTTCTCTCTCGCAATATTTCTGTTCATCTCCTTGCTTCTCTGCTACGTAACTCTGAAAAACTCTATTTCGTCCCTAATGGCTGCTTCACAATCCCAGTCTGGTGACTCCTTCAGCTTCAAAAACTTTCAGAAATTCCTTACTCGACCATATATAACTCCGAATTTCCTTGCACCGGCCAATATCAAATTCAATGAGTTCTATCTAGGTCCTTTATTCAACAATGTCGAGGCCATCAAACAAGCGACGGTCGGTCAGCTGTTCCCTTGTACTCAGGGCCCTCCATTTCTAAATTCTTTGTCGTTGGGGCCACTTCGCGAAAGAGGTATTCGCACTTGGCCTAAATCTGATGTCATTTTTCGTAGATGACATGCTCGCCTTGTGGACCATGGTCCTACTAAGACAATTTTTGATAATGCTAGGATTTCTGTTTTGTTAGAAATCTCTCTTCAACCCCCTATTTTTGACCCAGCACTTTTTTCAATCGCTTTAAGTTTTTGGTCTCCTGAGTATAATACTTTTATTTTTCCTCTTGGTCCGATGTCCATTACCTTAAGGGATATTGGGGCCCTAGTGAATCTGTCACCTTTGGGCGATACCATTTTCCCTGATATTTTGATTTCTGGTGTCGCCCTAAAATTTGATAGAGGCCTCTCCGAATCTTATTCAAGCCTGCAACCCTTCATAACCACTCGAACGCTGAGCCTTCCCATACTGAGCGAGTGACCTTTCTTCTGATTTGGCTTTGTAAATACATTTTGTGTGTGCCAAACATAAAGCTCTCCATGAGCTATTTACCCATAGCGCACGAATTGGCGGGTAGTAGGTCTCTGAATATGTGTTCTTTCTTTGTAGCTGCCCTCTATAGAGGCATGACTTCTCTTCAATCCCAATTGAAGAATGGTCCATCTCCCACTGGCAGTGGGCCTCTTTGGTTCACTCAAATGTGGTTAAGAACCTATTTTCCATTGCTTGGTGCTCCATCTTTTTCTAGTCCTTCTGCTAGTTGCTATGGGCTAGCCATTGATCCCCTGACTCCTGTAAATATGTCCAAAAGGGACACTTTTCATTCTTTTATACTTTGGATTCAATCCCTTCCTTCTTTCCTTTTCCTCCCTTTTTGACTCCAGATTATGGGCAACCTCCATCCACTCTGGATAGTGCGAACACTTCCTTGTTCGTTTGGATTCAGTTTTTGACCGGGAGGGAGTTGTTCCATGATATTTTTTACTGGGATCAATGCCAAAGCTGGGGTAGAAATATATGCTCCCCAATTTTTTGCTCGCCAACTTGGTTTTGGCCAAACTTGGCCCGTTCTCCCTTGCTATTCAAGAAATTTGATAGACCGCTTCCACACCATTAATAAGGCAGAGGCTATAAATGCTCGCAATATTCTTTTGACGAGCAGCCTTTCATTAGCCCCCTTCAATCCTAGCCGTGCCATCCATCCCCTTTTTGAACGACTCTGACCGTCAGTGAAGCGCATATTGTTTGCGACTGATGCCAATTGTGCTTTCCATTCACTGGACCAGCCAAACATTTCTTCCACCTCTCCTGTTTTGGTCACTCCTGTGTCCATTAGGAGTACCTCTTCCTCTGCTCGTGCTAAACAATCTGTCCGTCCATCGACTTCTCTTCCTGCCAAGCCCACTGCAACTAAAAGTGCCCCAAGCCGCAAACGGCCAGCCTCAGCGTCTCCCATTTTGGAGGATGATGCTGATGATGATGATGATACCCCTCTCATCGTCAGGAGGAAGGTAATTAAATTGGTTTACTCATAAGCACACATTTCCATAATTAAAACTTTTCTATGTGCTGATAGTTTATTTGGACTTCTCAGAAAAGTTCAACCTCTCCCTTGAAAGCTTTGGTGTTGGCAGCTCCTGCTCCATCATCCTCTGCTGGGGTTGCTTCGTCCAAACCAGCTGATGAAGGGACTACGCTTAAAGAGAAATCTTCAATCCCAGAATTTTCATCACAACCAATGGACGAGCCACATTCTTCCCAGGGCGTTGACCCCCCAAACGTCGAAGCAGAAGGTAATTCATTTTTTGGTGCTTTACCTTTGATTGTGCTATTGGTTTTGATTTGTTGCCTTTTGAGTTCTGTCGATGCTCCCATGAATATGCCGATAGCGGCAAGGTCTTCTCGCTTAGACAAGGGAAAGTCCTCACGAATGGTGGAGCCACAGGTGACAGATTTGGCTGGGGATATGTCACCTTCCAAGATTGCTGATGAGGTAATCTTTGCTTCACCTTTATCTCCACTTTGTTTAGTGTAGTGGAAACCTTCAATATTGGCGATTTTCTTTGCAGGATGCTGATAAAATTGTGTGTTCCATTCAAGACTTGTTCACTTCCTGGGGGCAAGTCAAGACATCTCGTCCTGCTTCAGCCAGTTGTCCTTCTGCTTCTTCAGAGGAAGATATGAAGTTCCTCAAACAGTCGATATTTGAATATGTGTCCTTTATGGATATGGATATCGGTAAGGCTAGCGCTGCCAAGTATAAGGATAAGCTTGAGCATTTGAATGCGAAATTAGAGCAAACACTGACACTTCCGTCGCTCAATCTTTCTGCTGATTTTAAAGCAGCGTTGAAAGTTGTCCATTCCGAGGTCCTCTCCTTGCTGGCCAAGAATGTCGAACTGAAGGCCAAAAGTACTCAATATCTTCGTGCCGTATCTGAAAAAGAGTCTTTGCTTCTGGAGATCAACAAAGCTGAGGACGAGTTGAAAGAAATCTCTTCCGAAGTCATGATTGAAGACTCTTTGATGACTAGTTTGACTACTCAGATGAAGGAGCTTCAAGCTAAGATGGACGACTGCAAGGCGAGAATAGCTGCTAAAAAGCATAATGCCTCCCAAGGAATTGAGCGAACTAAGTCTTTGATCGAGCAGTACAAGAAGTTGGAAGTTGATGATGATGTTGTGGCTGAATTGAATATCACTTCTTCTCGGCAGAGCGAGGACTGATGGAGAGTTAGGAAAAGAATTCGTTTGGTATGGGGCGAATTGTAATTAAGACATATAATGCCTTAACTTTTTTTTTTTGTAATTTCGTATTGACTTTCCCTTTGTAACCTTGTACTGATATAACAGCAGCCATCATTGTTAATGAATAACTATTTTAGCCTTTTGTATATTTATTGACGTTCGTCTTTTAATCGTTAATCACTCAGGCATTTAACTACTTTATGCTAAAATTTTGCACATTTTCTCTTGATATTTCTGCCCGACTTTGGGCCACTTAATCCTATTTACTAGACACGAATATGGCTGCTCATATTCTGTCTTTTCACCTTCACCCACCTATAAATGCACATCATATTCTGTCTTTTCACCTTCAACTCCTTATAAATGCACGTATACTTCATACTTTCCATCTTCATTTCCATTTTCTTCTTCAAAAAACCAATTTGCTATCATTGCTTGGCATTTTTGACAACCAATCCAAAACTTTCATTTTCCATGGAAATGGATCATCTGATCCATCATCTGATCCACCCACTTTGCCATCTTTCTTGATGTCACCTTTGGTATGGGAGATATAGAAAATATTCTTTGGCCAGCAGCAAAGTTCTTCCCATCGTCTCCGTTCCTACAAGGAGTTCAATAATGGAAGACAATTTTTTGGGGTGCTTGCAAGCCACCTTGCTTGCTGAGAGTGCTTCTCAGCCTCCTTGCCTGTCGTTGCAGCGATGCATTTAGAAAGGCGATTTGAGGGCGCTTTATCTTCCTTTCTGCTTGCTGAGAGTGCTTCTCGGCCTCTCTGCTTGCCTTTGCATCAGTGCGATCAGGATGGCGATCAAGGCCAGTACACCCTCTTACTCGACGATTGATCGGGCGATTAGTTTGCTCTTAATCGTAGTTTATAGAGTATTTAGCATCTTGTATTTCGCAGTTTTGTAATGAACATTTGATAATAAAGGAATTTATTTGAACGTATTTCGCTCTGGCCCTTTTTACTCTACGATCGTTCAATGCGATTTCGTTACGCTTTTATTTGTTCACTTTCCCATAAGGAATGAACATATTTTTTCAAATATTTGCCATTAATGAACCTCATGTACTTGGTGCCGTCTAAATCTTCCAAATAATAGGCTCCATTAGGCAATACATTATTCACTTTATATGGTCCTTTCCTAATTGGGAGACCATTTGCCATACTTTGGATCTTTGCTTTCCAAAGGAAGTACTGTTTTTCAAACCAGTTCGCCCAGGCTGAACGACTTGGCTATAACTTTTTTATTATAAAATTCAGCCATTCTTCGTTTTTGAACTTGCAATCTATTTAGGATGTCTAACTTTAATTCGTTCAACTCTAATAAGTTTTGAACTAGTGATTCAGTATACTCATCATCACTTAACTTATGTTGCAAACACACTCTGATCGATTGCACGTTGATTTCTATAGGCAAAACGACTTCCTGTCCATAAGTAAGTTGGAAAGGAGTAATTTTGGTACTTGACCAAGGCGACGTCCTATTAGCCCATAAGGCCTTGTTTAGACATTCGTGCCAATTTTTGACGTTTTCATCTATCATTTTCCTTATGATATTTTTTAGAATCTTATTAGAAGATTCTGCTTGCCCGTTGGATTGAGCGTAATATGGTGTGGAATTTACTAATTTAACTCCAAACTCGCTCAAGAATTTATTCACTTGATCCCCATTTAAAGATGTCCCGTGATCTACCATCAAAGTTTGTGGAATTCCAAATCTATAAATGATGTGATCACGGATAAATTCTATGACATTCTTCTGGGTGATCTCCTTTAAAGGTACCGCCTCTGCCTACTTAGTGAAATAATCGGTTGCAACTATAACAAAAATATGTTGTTTGGACGATGGGGGATAAATCTTCTCTATCAGGTCTATTGCCCAACCCTTGAACGACCAAGGTTTAATAATAGGTGTCACCTCTCGTGCTGACGCCCTTTGTATTGGACCATGCTTTTGGCATGCTAAACAACTCTTTGCATACTGAACGCATAATTCTCCCATCTTTGGCCAAAAATATTCACTCCTAATAATTAACCATCTCATCCTTTGGCCAGCTTGATGAGCTCCACATATCCCTTCGTACACTTCAGCCATGATCGTCCTGGCTTCTTGCAAACTTACACATTTTAGCAGCATACCATCAGAGAGTTTCTTGAACAACTCTTCATCTACCAGTGCATAGTTTAGCAAACGCAACTTCATTTTTCTACTATCCCTTTTATTAGGTTCTTTAAGGAACTCCTTAATCTCTGTCCTCCAATCCATTGCATCTCCATCTTGAGTTCAATTCTTCTCGCCCTTCTTTGGATCATGGGCAATATTGTTCCATACTCACAAGTAGACTTTCAATTTAAAACCTTTGAGTACCCTGAGGCCGTCTGGGCCAACTCATTTGCCACGTCATTGTATATCCTATTAACGCATTGAAGTTCGACTTGGTCGAATTCTTCTAATAACTCTTGGGCGATTTCATATTGACTCATGATGGAATCACTTTGGCATTTAAAATCACCAATCAGTTGGTGAATTACCAATTGAGAATCACCTCTAATGTTTACATTTTTTACCCCCATATCTATCATTAGTTCTAACCCCACGATTAAAGCTTCATATTCGGTCTGATTGTTGGTGCACATTCTATCCAAAGTGAATACGAACTTGTAGCAAATCCCTAAAGGATTTATCAATACTACTCCTACTCCTGCATCTTTAGAAGTTTTTGACCCATCGAAATACAACACCCAAGGTTTTAGCTCGAACGAATTGATTTCTAATTCAATTTCTTCAGGCATGTCAAGACATGGATGATCGGCTAGAAAGTTAGCCAAAACCTGATTTTTGACTACCTTTTGGGGTATGTATTATGTTTTGAATTCTGACAAAGCTAACGTCCAAAGGCCTACCCTTTGGTGTAAAATAGGGCGAGAGAACATATACTTAATCAAATTTACTCTAGAAATCAAATAAACGGTTACGGGCCGTAAATAAGCCCTTAATTTTGTACATGTGAAATACAATGCAAGACATAATTTTTCGATAGCAGAGTAATTACATTCCCATTTTGTTAACCGTCTACTCAAGTAGTAAATCTGTTGAAAGTAATGTAAACTTGACCAAGAGAACTCTAGAAATAAAAGGAAGTTCAAAGATATCAAGTTGATGACTTAGTCAAATTCAACTTGATTAAGCAAAAGTTTTTATTGGATAGAAGAATTTTATATGATGAAGGAAAAGCTTGTCATTGGTCGAGAGATTTTAAAGAAGTTACGTAATCATCTTGAACTCTTCTTCTCTAAAGGAGGTGGAAGTTACTTAAGTATCTTGAACTCTCCTTCTATAAAAGGATATGGGATAAGGTTACTTGTCCCAATTGACTTCTTCTACTAAAGGAGGTTAGGGAGTTACTTGATCATCTTGAACACTTCTTAGTTTTTTTCTATAAATAGGTATGTTGGCATGTATTGTAAACTATCGGGTAGAAGAGAAATTGTAAGGTTTGTATAAGAGAGTTGTTGAGAGAAAATAGCTCTATTGTATGAAATATGAAAAAGTGATATTCTATCACAACTTCTACCCATCAAAATCGCCATCTCTTCACCAAATTGGTCTTCTTGAGCGACCATTCCAGCTATTGATTCTTTTTTAGCCGATACATACACTTTCATTGGCCGTCCTTGGATTGGTGACACCAACACTGGTGGACTTGATAAATATGTCTTCAGACTTTCAAAAGTCTTTTGATGTTCTTCTTTACAGACGAATTCGTCCTGATTTTTCAGCTTTAAAAGTGGCGATAAGACTTTAGTTCGCCCTCTTGATCAAGCATCTAGCTGATGAATGTTGGACGATCTTCTCCTTCATTGTCAATATTTACTTTAATCAGAGGGTCTTGTGCTTGAGCGTATCCAGGTTTGATGATCTGCATTACTTCATCGTCCAGCTCCCTTGTAAGCATTTCTTCTTCTGAACAATCCACTTTGTTGACTTCTCGGCCAATACTTTGTTCCAATTCGAATACTGCTAATTTGTCTTTCAGCGCTTTCGGGGCTGCTTCTTCTTTCGTCTTGTCCTTGCATTCTTTATTGAAAGTCATTAATTTGGTTTTGAAGGCCCGAATATCGGTCATTTGCTCTTGTTGCTTCGAACTCATTCAGGACTCCTTGATTATTCTTTTGCCAATTACTGGCTCTTCTAGGGCCACTATATTTGGTCTCATCTAACTGAACATTTCAGTGAGTGCGTCCACTGAAAATGGCTCTTCACTCTGCACGACAATTTGAGTTTCTTCCCCATCTTGGACTACCCTGACATGTCCATAGTTTCCTTCGTACATGAACCTTTCCACTGAGTTTGCTTCTGCGACAAAGGCCTATGATCGGCCTGCACCACCTCTGCTTCACCCTAGTTATTCCAAAAAATCAGGCATTGATGGAGCGATGAGGGTATACAGCGACTTCCGTGTATCCAATCTCTTCCGAGTAACACATTGTAACTAGTAGGACCATCTATTACAAAGAAGACTGTGGTCCTAGTAGTTGTACCTATAGTTATGTCCAATGGCATAACTCCCTTAGCTGCAGTTGCTCCTCTGTTGAAACTTGTAAGGATGACTTTTGTTGGAATCATATCCCCTTCTGTCTTTGCAAATTTCCTCATCATCCTAGATGGAATGGTGTTTATAGCTGCTCCATTATCGACAAGCACTTTTGCCACAGGTATGCCGTTAACTAGAGTTTTAACGTATAACGGCCTCAAGTGTTTAGTCAATTTCATGGCTGGCCGTTTAAAAATAATCTTTTCGACAGCCTCTATTTCTACTTCCTGCTTGTTCTCTGTCGAGTTATGCTTTTGTGATAAGTCGACGTGTAGCATATCGCACTGGGCCTCTGTCTCCTGAATTTCCTTCTTACTGTTTTCTGATGCTTCCTCGTCTGTTATCCAACCTGTGGGAGGAGGCATTATTCTTGAAGGTGATCCATACTTTTCGGAGCAAAGCACTCTCTTCTTCCTTTTGAGCGTCCCGTACAGCAAGTAGAAATCGAAAGAATGCCCAGATGATTCTCCCAATAAATCTACCTCACGAACTCCCTCTCGATATAGTTGCTTTAACAGAGTATTGTACGATACTCCTCTCCTTCGTCTTTCTGCTTCTAGGTCGATTTCATCTTCAATATCTATCATACCATCATGTTCCTCACCATTGTAGGCCTCTCTAGAAGTCTGACATTCTTCATATTCCAGTATGCATGCTTCTCTTTCGTTATCCTCTCTTTCTTCTTCTTCTTTCTCTTTATTCTTGAACTCATTGGCTGGTAAATAGTTATTAGCCACAACAGGAGGTAACGTACCGAACTGAATAGTAAGGGGCTGATCTGGATCTTCTCCATCCCTTCTGTCTCGCTCAAACTTCGATCTCCCAGAAGAAGTTTCTGGTAACTCTTTCATTGATTCATCTGTACCAGTCTCTTCACTATCTTTGAGAACATTTTGATTGGCTACCTCGATTAGTTTAGGCGCCTTAGGACATGGCACTCCCTGTTGTTGCCTCATCATTCGTCCATAATTTCGTTGGAAACGCTTTTGTTGGGTTCTAGTCATCTCGTCGAAAGGTATTGCCTTTCCTGCATTATACTGAAACGAATGCCATACATTTGGTCGGCGAGGTTGCGGCCTGAATGTTCTCCCATTATTTATTGGCCTGAACTGCCTCTCAAAAG
This sequence comes from Olea europaea var. sylvestris, assembly GCF_002742605.1. Lineage (NCBI taxonomy): Eukaryota > Viridiplantae > Streptophyta > Magnoliopsida > Lamiales > Oleaceae > Olea > Olea europaea. The sequence goes on along the minus strand of NW_019240654.1, from coordinate 132,208 downwards.
GAGGTCCCTTGTAGAACGATGTACCTCGCCCTCTACCAGGCTGAGCGTTTGGGAAGAAAGTAGGGCGATGAGGATGCTGCCATATCCTTGGTTTCTCCGTATTCCCACTCACTTCTCTTTTACATCTTGCACACAAGACGTCTTCATCCTCTTTTGGCTCCTTCCCTTTAATACGCTTAAAGACACTGGGATGTGGTCCAGGGTCTTCTTCTCCATCATCTTAACCAATTTGAATTTTTCCAACTTGTTTTTGAAACCAGACGTCACCATATTCACTCCAAGTGGCTGTGGAAAAGGATTTTCATCCACTGTCATCTTTTTCTTATCATCGAACATAATTCGTCCTGATTCAATGGCATCTTGTAACACATGGGGAAAAATCAAGCAATTGTTAGTCAAATGTGACCATGCATTATGCAACTTACAATATTTTTTACCCCTTAATTTGTTCAGGGTTTGGCAATTTATGCTTATCGCTCAACTTTATCTGCTTATTCTTATATAATTTATCGAATATAAGATCAGCTTTGGTTATATCGAACGAGAACGTTCAAGCTTTTACGTTTTTATCTTTTATAGGCTCATCCTTGCCCGATGGTCTAGGTTTAGCCATTATAGGACAAGCATACGTGTCTCCTTTAACTAATTCGGCCAAACACATTTCGATCTGATCGTATGACTCGTTATTGATGGTATGAACATCAAAATTTGGGTCTCTATAATAAGTCCCCTTGCTAGAATTTTTTATCTACTCTTCTCTTATCAATCGTTCATACCTAATCACGTTCGCACTCAATTGGAAAAGGTCAGGAAATTCCTTGTCTTGGAATTTCTTTTTCAAATCAAAGCTCAAACAACCTTAAGCGATTTTGACAAACTCTTTTTCGGGTAGAGGTACAAAACATTTACTTCTTGCTGTTTTGAACCTTTGGAGGAAATCTTCTGCCCACTCGTTTGGCATTTGACGTAGGTTCGCCAAATCGGCCAAAGTAACTTCAGACTCAGTTTTATAAAACTGAGCGTGGAATAATTGTTCCAATTGTTGTCATGTTTGAACAGAATTCGCTGGCAAATTGATGAACCAGGAGAAAGCTACTCCTGTTAATGAACTAGAGAAAAGCCTCATTTTATGATAATCAGTTACGTCACCACTTTACAGTGTGAATCCTATGTGTTCTAGAGTAGACACCTCCCCTAAACCGGTAAACAGTGAGAATTCTGGCACTTTATACCCTCTAGGCCATGGATATACTTGGTCTATCCAATCAGGATATGACTTTGTGTAAGTCGACCTAATGACAGGACGTACCCCAAAAGCCATCTGGTCCTGTACGATTTCCATAATCTGATTTCTCAACATGACGTTGGGGGTCATATGGAATCCTTACAGGTTGGTTGACCGGTTGATTTGCTTGAGGCCTGATATTTGGTCCTTGATTAGGAATAAAGTTACCATGATTTGGGTCATTGTTACTATTAGTCTGAACATTTATTCTCTCATTAACACGTGGGGTATTTTGCCCGTTATTTAGGACATTATCTCTTACATTTGGATTACCCCCCAAGTTAGGCGTACCACTATCATTATTCTGATTTGGTATTACACCATCCCCTTGGTTTGAAGTAGAGGGACCAAAATGTGGTTCTACCCCTTGACTTGGATTTAGGACTGGGGGATTATGTCCCACAATTGTCCTAGTTTGAAAGTGGTTTGCAAGAGGCGTAACTGGTTGACAAATTTGGCCTACTAACTTATTCATTATTTCATTCAAAGTATTCAGTTGTTTGACTATATTGTCATAATGTGCATTCTCATTCTGGATAAATCTTTCCATATTATGAATATTTCGAAGATTTACCTGTTCAACGACATGTTGTGTGAGTTCTCCAAGCAGTGCACGCATAGTTCGAGGACTCAACTCTGCCATTGATTCGTAACGACTGTTACTGCTCTGATTCTGTCCATCTGTTCATGGAGAGCTATGCTACTTCTCACATCGTTCGATCACAGACTGGACTCCTCCCTGATTTGCTGCTTTCTTATCGGATCTTTGAGGCATATTGTTTCACCTTTTGTATCTTTAATACCAAACACCACTGTCCCACTGGGCGTGTCAAATTGTTTCGCGCGGTTTAGTCACTAACAATTAAAAAGGAATCAGACGATTGTGTAAGGGACAAACCTTTTGAGACAAAATCCCAAAAAGGGGTGTTTTTATTGGCGATGACTTTACAATTGAAAAATAAAAACAGAATGCCTCCAAGGGGCGCAAGCACACGAGTTATTGAAAAAGAAGTTTTTAAATCTAAGCCAAGAAATTTAAAGTTACATATTCTCCATTTGAAAGTTTTTGATTCGGGGTCCTTTTGCTCTATATCTTTTCTTCCTTTTATACTCCCTGGATGATCTCTTCGTGATCAACTGCTTAAAAAATGCTTAATCGCTTTATAACTGCCCACTTTCCTCGTAGTGGCCAACTTATCATGGAACTGCATTCTCTAACTGCTGCCATTACTTTTTGTCGTTCAACCGTTTTCAATTGAATTCCTTTAATCGTGGAACGTGATAGAACTACCCAATAACTGCTTCATTAACTGCACTTTTGGGTAACCATAACATCTTATGTTTGCTAAGATGTTGGGCGACTCGAATGTTTGGACGAGAGCAGGGTCACAGCTCTGGACGACTGCATGGCAATTCGTTCGCTCAAATCTTGGGCAACTTGCAACTTTGGGCGATGGTGTTACCGCGTTCATGGGCTTCCCTATTTGGGCTTTTATCTTGCATTGCCTAATTGGGTCGTTCTTTGGGCTATTTGATTTTGGGGATTTTTCAATTGTACTTCATTTCTTGGACTATTCGACTTGGGCTGAACTTTTGGTGTGTCAACACCTAAATATGCCTAGTTTCATATTGGATCAAAACCTACTGAATCTTTCTTTTAGAAGGTTTTGATCGTGGACTTATAATGCTTTTTGAATTCTTGTATATTACCTAAAAGCATCATAGTGTTCCGTGATCCTTTTTAACACGTAAATTGCGGAATAAATCATGCTCAAATTCCACGTGAAAATAAGTTAAATACTATATTACAGTTGTGACGTAAGCCCCTACGAATGAAGCACGTCTGACATTGGGCCAGAATCCGTAAATACGCGGAGGACAAGATCTGTTTCGTTTGTTCAAAATCGTTAAAAAGTCGAATTTAATTTGGTGACAAGAAAACATTCATTTGATTGTGCCAGCTCTTCCAAAACCACTCCCGCGAGTCCGTGACCATGTTGAATTCTCAATAATAATTCATATTAAAACAAGTTTCAATAATATCATTGTCATGATTACACATGTACGGGATCGAATGATATCTCGATCTACGACGGGTACTTGTGAATTCAAGGATATTTCCAAAGGTACATATTTTTCTTAACGCAATGTTTTCGATTTTTCATTTTAAAATTCTTAAACATATGTTTGGAGATCCACAAGTATCACTTATTTATCTACTACTAATTTCTATTTATTTGTAATTTAAACCGTTTGTAAATATTTCCGGCACAATAGTTTGATAGAACTTTTCTAAAATTTTATCAACTTCTTAATTGGTTAAAATTCAATTTTACCCATCGTTATTAGGACAGAACCAGTTCAGCACAACAACAAAAAAATAAAAAAAAAAATCCATGTTTTAGAAAATTGTTAAACAACCCTACAATATAGATAGAGACCAAGCAACTACTAATAAGATAAATGTCATATCATGGAAGGAGGAGAATTACAGTTCCATCACGTAATTCAACTATTATTTTCAACTTTTTTCTCAATAAATTCCTTGTCTTTGAAAGAATGTCATTTTTTTAATTGAATTTACAAGAATTTTTTACAAGATAACAATACTAATTTTTCGAATGATACGAAATTTATCCTTTTTAGTAAAATAATCTCTAAAGGAGTATAAAATCATTATTTTAGTCTCGAGAGTGATCGTCATGAAATGTATTTTCTATTATAATAGAATGCCAAAAAAAAAAAAAAAAAATTAGTTCCCAGTTTTATCTATAGATAAGATGGAACCAGATAGGCCACAAAATTGAGTATAATTTGAGTCACAACCATACTAACCAAAATTCTTATATATGGGGTCACATGTCGCATTGTTGATGGATTAATATAAAGCAATAAGTGAATAAATTATTGCATTAGAAATGCCACCGCCTTAAATGAAATAAAAATCGGTGGAATATCTTGGGTAGGATTTTATGAACTTTTTCCAAAATTTTAAATGCTTTTGCTGAGTTCTGGCAAGGTCAACTATTTATATGCCATTATTTCAAAGGAAAATGTGACATTGGTTAGGTTGGAAATAAGTATATTTTAAAATTAATTAGATTAATTGATATTATATAATAATCTTAATTAATGGTCTAGTAGTCCACAATTTACATTAGTTAATTCATTGCATTTGATAATAATATTCTTAAGTAATTAGCTGGGTTGCAATAGGATATCCAAAGTATGATTTACATATTCATCGTCCATGGAGAAGAATTTATGATTTAAAAGAAATAAAAATAAAAATTGCAAAAGACAGTAACATGATATCTGATTCAATTTTTGTTTTATCAAATGTATAATGAGTTTTTTTAAATCTAGGTACGTGGAGGTGAAGCTTGAATTTAAGAATTTTGTGAACTTTAATTTAATGATATGTTGAATAGGGGATAATGAATCGAGTTGAGCCAGCCACCCAAACTCAGCAAGGGGCCTTTCCCTTGAAGAGCCAAGTCGAGTCGGATAGTCCACGAGCTTTTCGAATTTTTTTCTTAGACATAATATAAAGAGAAATGACAGAAAAACTTAAACGCACTACAAAAAAGGAAATTAATTTAATGTAATTAAATAAGAATATAAGGAAAAAATGACAGATTTGTAGGTAAGCCAATGAACCTGCGATAGTTGGTTTGCGAAGCTCACGGGTTTTACTTGCGGAGTTCAGTTTGACACATGGACTTGTGATGAATTGAGCCGAGCTGGCTCACCAAGCAAGTGGGCGGCCAAGGCCAATTGCCAGCCTACACTAAACCACCTCATACATGTAATATAGGGCTTGTTCGATAGTGATTTTGAAAATTGATTTTTTGACCGTTACAGAGAAAAGTGAATCTTACCTATGAGAGAAGAAGACAAAAATGACAGCTAATAGTCAAAAAATTAATTTTTTGGAGAGAAAAATCAATACCAAACAGGCACTTAATTTAAATTGTCAAAGAGAATATTCATATATTTTATTAAATTTTACCTTCAACAATAATTCCATAAATGCACTTCAACATGGACTAAAATAATATCCAATTACAAATGTAAGATAATTATATTGGTAATTTTATAGTGTTAGTTGTTCAGAAACTTCAAAACTTGTGTATTTCATACTAGATTGGATTTAGTAATCTTCTGCGTGGGATGATGATTAATTCCTTCCAGTAGAATTAATAAAAGTTTGAGATAGTCTAATTCTTTCCCTGACTTGAACTAGTTCAATTTAATGGACATCGTCTCGAACAAGTTAAAATATTTGGTCTTCATAACTGAAAAGTTCAGTTCAAGTTCTTAGAATAATACTTTGTTAGCTAAGTTATTCTTATATTAATATTTCAAAATAAATAAAGGAAAACATCCATAATCCATTGATCGGGAAGGCAATGTCTGTAAATCTTGTGTTTCTATAAAAGATGAACTCATAATTTTGATAAAAAGAAACCCACGATCTCTCTGGGGTTCCAAGGAATAGCTAGTTATACAGACATGAATTTTAGTATAATTTTTTCAGGCACCCGTGGCTACATTCTGTAGCACTGGACATAGACTTGTCGAAGAACTAAATATTGAAAAATAAAAAATAAAACAGAAGAAAAGAGGAAAGGTGGAAATTCATACTCTTTGATCAATATTGCTAGCATGCATGCATGCATGCGGTAACGTGAATGATAAATTTGGAAGATAAAAGCTGAAATGTTGAAGTGATCAATAAAAGAGATTTTTGCTATGATTAAATAAATTAATCAATCATTCTCAAAGTAGGGCAGTTAGAATGCCACCAAACATATCTAATATTTATGATTTTTCAATTTTTATATTCACGTTTGTGACTTCCCTAGATAAACGACGTGCGAGGAACAAAATCCTAGACAAAATTGTCCATAAAAAGGTAACAAAATACAATATTAGAAATCGAATATTCAATATTCTGTAACGAAATTATTTCCATTATCATTTAAAAAATTACAAAACACATATATGATATATGTAACTTCTGTCCCACTTACAAATAATTTGAAAGCAAAAAAGATTGAAAAACAAAATTAACTTTTTGTGTGTGATTTATGCATGCAGTAATTAATGAATCTAGTCTAGAGAATAGCAAATTTGTTTGAAGGTTTCTAAATTGTCCCTGAAGAGAGGAACGAAGACATCTATGCTTCCATCTTGTATGAAGGATGGAAGAAGAAATATCATGCCCTCTGTTGGGAAGAAAGAGGGCATGAAAATATAAGGCCCTCCACATCCAAAATCTAGCTCATAAAATGGAAACCTTAGCCAGCTATCAACCTCCAAATTAGGCCATAATATGGACTCTTCTGTATCAGCCACTGCATTTGGAACAAGTTCTTCCTCTTTTACCTTATGATTTGCGAAGTCGATGAACGATTTGAAATAATTGTCATTCACATTTACGACTGCATCATGAATGAGCTTTGTTGCATAGGGTAAAGGCTGGTTTAAAAGATCATTCACTTTGGCTTTTGGAAATGCCCAAAGTACCAAATTTCCAAAGTAGTTTGGAACTTTAGGGTTTAGCCGGTGGCGTCCGTCGACAGATATTCTCACTTGGGTGACATCATGCTCACTTAGGCTACGGGCCCTTGTTATGGTTCTCCAAAGATGTGCCAAAAGGCTCTCAAAAGTACTGAATGGCTTGTTGTTTCTATTCAATGAAGAAGCCTTGGACTTAAGCTTGGCAAGAAATGCTGTTGAGTAATGAACTTTGTGAGCCACAATGTCATCGACACCGTTATGGATTAGAGGATAAACTTTCTTTTGTTTTTTGTTGATATATTCAAATCCTTTATGCTCGAACTCGAATATAGGAGGGTCTCGTGGGGAGAATATTGTGCGATCATGCAAAGGGAGTGGACTAATTTCGAGTCCTCGACAAGCTTGGCCCCAAGCAACCAAGAAATTGCTAGTCGAGTGTCCATCAGCCACGAGGTGGTTCGCGGTGAATCCAACAACCAACGAGCCACATATAAAGGTTGTAAGTTGAACTTGAACAAGCTCCACCACACCCTCGAGGCTAGGGTGAAGGCTTAGCAAAGAAGCCGAAGGTCTAAAGGGCATCACCTGATCAAGAGAGCGATCTACCGATGCCTCAACAAACTTAACACCCTCATCATTGAGAAGAATGATAGGATCACCATTATCATCTTTGCCAAGCCTTCCGGCCCATTCTCGATATTCGGCCAACGCCTTTTGGAGCCCCAACTCGATGGTTGCAGTTGGTGGGATCGGAGGACGATATGCGTAAATAACCGCAACATGTTGGTCATAAGTGACCTTATCAAAGACAGATAGAGGAATGTGGTTTGTTATTGTGGGAGGGGTGCCTTCATACAAAGGCTTAATTATTCTTGACCTACCTATTTTCACCTTCATGATTATTAGACTTTGGCTACGTGGGCAATAAGGCAAAAGGCAAGAGGCAATGCAGTTTGTGTTGAGATTCTTCAAGACACAATGTGCTATATATAGTGCAACCTTAAAAACAGATGGCGCCTTAAAAATATTATAAAAAAGAACAAAATGCTGTCACAAAAGTCACTCAGCCTGTTCATTAGGCACATCTGTTCGTGAGTGTTTGGTAGAAGTTTTGATTATAATTAATCAATTTGACTTTTGAGAAAATGATGGAATTATTCATAGAGTGGAAAGTGGGACCAAAGCACGTTTAGTCGTGGCAAATTGTATAGGTAAAGAAGATGAGAAAAGAAAACGAAAAATCTTTTTCTCTGTCGAATAAAGTCAGGATTTGACTTGAAGTGTCCAATTGTAAATTTGTAACTAAAAAGGC
>NW_019240654.1:115008-121179 GCF_002742605.1 Olea europaea var. sylvestris | reverse complement strand
TGGTCCTGTACGATTTCCATAATCTGATTTCTCAACATGACGTTGGGGGTCATATGGAATCCTTACAGGTTGGTTGACCGGTTGATTTGCTTGAGGCCTGATATTTGGTCCTTGATTAGGAATAAAGTTACCATGATTTGGGTCATTGTTACTATTAGTCTGAACATTTATTCTCTCATTAACACGTGGGGTATTTTGCCCGTTATTTAGGACATTATCTCTTACATTTGGATTACCCCCCAAGTTAGGCGTACCACTATCATTATTCTGATTTGGTATTACACCATCCCCTTGGTTTGAAGTAGAGGGACCAAAATGTGGTTCTACCCCTTGACTTGGATTTAGGACTGGGGGATTATGTCCCACAATTGTCCTAGTTTGAAAATGGTTTGCAAGAGGCGTAACTGGTTGACAAATTTGGCCTACTAACTTATTCATTATTTCATTCAAAGTATTCAGTTGTTTGACTATATTGTCATAATGTGCATTCTCATTCTGGATAAATCTTTCCATATTATGAATATTTCGAAGATTTACCTGTTCAACGACATGTTGTGTGAGTTCTCCAAGCAGTGCACGCATAGTTCGAGGACTCAACTCTGCCATTGATTCGTAACGACTGTTACTGCTCTGATTCTGTCCATCTGTTCATGGAGAGCTATGCTACTTCTCACATCGTTCGATCACAGACTGGACTCCTCCCTGATTTGCTGCTTTCTTATCGGATCTTTGAGGCATATTGTTTCACCTTTTGTATCTTTAATACCAAACACCACTGTCCCACTGGGCGTGTCAAATTGTTTCGCGCGGTTTAGTCACTAACAATTAAAAAGGAATCAGACGATTGTGTAAGGGACAAACCTTTTGAGACAAAATCCCAAAAAGGGGTGTTTTTATTGGCGATGACTTTACAATTGGAAAATAAAAACAGAATGCCTCCAAGGGGCGCAAGCACACGAGTTATTGAAAAAGAAGTTTTTAAATCTAAGCTAAGAAATTTAAAGTTACATATTCTCCATTTGAAAGTTTTTGATTCGGGGTCCTTTTGCTCTATATCTTTTCTTCCTTTTATACTCCCTGGATGATCTCTTCGTGATCAACTGCTTAAAAAATGCTTAATCGCTTTATAACTGCCCACTTTCCTCGTAGTGGCCAACTTATCATGGAACTGCATTCTCTAACTGCTGCCATTACTTTTTGTCGTTCAACCGTTTTCAATTGAATTCCTTTAATCGTGGAACGTGATAGAACTACCCAATAACTGCTTCATTAACTGCACTTTTGGGTAACCATAACATCTTATGTTTGCTAAGATGTTGGGCGACTCGAATGTTTGAACGAGAGCAGGGTCACAGCTCTGGACGACTGCATGGCAATTCGTTCGCTCAAATCTTGGGCGACTTGCAACTTTGGGCGATGGTGTTACCGCGTTCATGGGCTTCCCTATTTGGGCTTTTATCTTGCATTGCCTAATTGGGTCGTTCTTTGGACTATTTGATTTTGGGGATTTTTCAATTGTACTTCATTTCTTGGACTATTCGACTTGGGCTGAACTTTTCGTGTGTCAACACCTAAATATGCCTAGTTTCATATTGGATCAAAACCTACTGAATCTTTCTTTTAGAAGGTTTTGATCGTGGACTTATAATGCTTTTTGAATTCTTGTATATTACCTAAAAGCATCATAGTATTCCGTGATCCTTTTTAACACGTAAATTGCGGAATAAATCATGCTCAAATTCCACGTGAAAATAAGTTAAATACTATATTACAGTTGTGACGTAAGCCCCTACGAATGAAGCACGTCTAACATTGGGCCAGAATCCGTAAATACGCGGAGGACAAGATCTGTTTCGTTTGTTCAAAATCGTTAAAAAGTCGAATTTAATTTGGTGACAAGAAAACATTCATTTGATTGTGCCAGCTCTTCCAAAACCACTCCCGTGAGTCCGTGACCATGTTGAATTCTCAATAATAATTCATATTAAAACAAGTTTCAATAATATCATTGTCATGATTACACATGTACGGGATCGAATGATATCTCGATCTACGACGGGTACTTGTGAATTCAAGGATATTTCCAAAGGTACATATTTTTCTTAACGCAATGTTTTCGATTTTTCATTTTAAAATTCTTAAACATATGTTTGGAGATCCACAAGTATCACTTATTTATCTACTACTAATTTCTATTTATTTGTAATTTAAACCGTTTGTAAATATTTCCGGCACAATAATTTGATAGAACTTTTCTAAAATTTTATCAACTTCTTAATTGGTTAAAATTCAATTTTACCCGTCGTTATTAGGACAGAACCAGTTCAGCACAACAACAACAAAATAAAAATAAAAATCCATGTTTTAGAAAATTGTTAAACAACCCCACAATATAGATAGAGACCAAGCAACTACTAATAAGATAAATGTCATATCATGGAAGGAGGAGAATTACAGTTCCATCACGTAATTCAACTATTATTTTCAACTTTTTTCTCAATAAATTCCTTGTCTTTGAAAGAATGTCATTTTTTTAATTGAATTTACAAGAATTTTTTACAAGATAACAATACTAATTTTTCGAATGATACGAAATTTATCCTTTTTAGTAAAATAATCTCTAAAGGAGTATAAAATCATTATTTTAGTCTCGAGAGTGATCGTCATGAAATGTATTTTCTATTATAATAGAATGCCAAAAAAAAAAAAAAAAAAAAATTAGTTCCCATTTTTAAAAAAAAAAATTAGTTCCCAGTTTTATCTATAGATAAGATGGAACCAGATAGGCCACAAAATTGAGTATAATTTGTGTCACAACCATACTACCCAAAATTCTTATATATGGGGTCACATGTCGCATTGTTGCGATGGATTAATATAAAGCAATAAGTGAATAAATTATTGCATTAGAAATGCCACCGCCTTAAATGAAATAAAAATCGGTGGAATATCTTGGGTAGGATTTTATGAACTTTTTCCAAAATTTTAAATGCTTTTGCTGAGTTCTGGCAAGGTCAACTATTTATATGCCATTATTTCAAAGGAAAATGTGACATTGGTTAGGTTGGAAATAAGTATATTTTTTAATTAATTAGATTAATTGATATTATATAATAATATTAATTAATGGTCTAGAAGTAGTCCACAATTTACATTAGTTAATTCATTGCATTTGATAATAATATTCTTAAGTAATTAGCTGGGTTGCAATGGGATATCCAAAATATGATTTACATATTCAACGTCCATGGAGAAGAATTTATGATTTAAAAAAAATAAAAAATAAAAATTGTAAAAGACAGTAACATGATATCTGATTCAATTTTTGTTTTATCAAATGTATAATGAGTTTTTTTAAATCCAGGTACGTGGAGGTGAAGCTTGAATTTAAGAATTTTGTGAACTTTAATTTAATGATATGTTGAATAGGGGATAATGAATCGAGTTGAGCCAGCCACCCAAACTCAGCAAGGGGCCTTTCCCTTGAAAAGCCAAGTCGAGTCGGATAGTCGACGAGCTTTTTGAATTTTTTTCTTAGACATAATATAAAGAGAAACGACAGAAAAACTTAAACGCACTACAAAAAAGGAAATTAATTTAATGTAATTAAATAAGAATATAAGGGAAAAAGGACAGATTTGTAGGCAAGCCAATGAACCTACGATAGTTGGTTTGCGAAGCTCACGGGTTTTACTTGCGGAGTTCAGTTTGACACATGGACTTGTGATGAACTGAGCCGAGCTGGCTCACCAAGCAAGTGGGCGGCCAAGGCCAATTGCCAGCCTACACTAAACCACCTCATACATGTAATATAGGGCTTGTTCGATAATAATTTTGAAAATTGATTTTTTGACCGTTAGAGAGAAAAGTGAATCTTACCCGTGGGAGAAGAAGATAAAAATAACAGCTAATGGTCAAAAATTTAATTATTTGAAGAGAAAAATCAATACCAAAGGCACTTAATTTAAATTGTCAAAGAGAATATTCATATATTTTATTAAATTTTACCTTCAACAATAATTCCATAAATGTACTTCAACATGGACTAAAATAATATCCAATTACAAATGTAAGATAATTATATTGGTAATTATATAGTGTTAGTTGTTCAGAAACTTCAAAACTTGTGTATTTCATACTAGATTGGACTTAGTAATCTTCTTCGTGGGATAATGATTAATTCCTTCCACTAGAATTAATAAAGTTTGAGATAGTCTAATTCTTTCCCTGACTTGAACTAGTTCAATTTAATGGACATCGTCTCGAACAAGTTAAAATATTTGGTCTTCATAACTGAAAAGTTCAGTTCAAGTTCTTAGAATAATACTTTGTTAGCTAAGTTATTCTTTTATTAATATTTCAAAATAAATAAAGGAAAACATCCATAATCCATTGATCTGGAAGGCAATGTCTGTAAATCTCGTGTTTCTATAACAGATGAACTCATAATTTTGATAAAAAGAAACCCACGATCTCTCTGGGGTTCCAAGGAATAGCTAGTTATACAGACATGAATTTTAGTATAATATTTTTTGCACACCCGTGGCTACACTCTGTAGCACTGGACACAGACTCGTCGATGAACTAAATATTGAAAAATAAAAAATAAAATAGAAGAAAAGAGGAAAGGTGGAAATTCATACTCTTTGATCAATATTGCTTGCATGCATGCATGCATGCATGCGGTAACGTGAATGATAAATTTGGAAGATAAAAGCTGAAATGTTGAAGTGAGCAATAAAAGAGATTTTTGCTATGATTAAATAAATTAATCAATTATTCTCAAAGTAGAGCAGTTAGAATGCCACCAAACATATCTAATATTTATGATTTTTCAATTTTTATATTCACGTTTGTGACTTCCCTAGATAAACGACGTCCGAGGAACAAAATCCTAGACAAAATTGTCCATAAAAAGGTAACAAAATACAATATTAGAAATCGAATATTCAATATGCTGTAACGAAATTATTTCCATTATGATTTAAAAAATTACAAAACACATATATGATATATGTAACTTCTGTCCCACTTCCAAATAATTTGAAAGCAAAAAAGATTGAAAAACAAAATTAACTTTTTGTGTGTGATTTATGCATGCAGTAATTAATGAATCTAGTCTAGAGAATAGCAAATTTGTTTGAAGGTTTCTAAATTGTCCCTGAAGAGAGGAACGAAGACATCTATGCTTCCATCTTGTATGAAGGATGGAAGAAGAAATATCATGCCCTCTGTTGGGAAGAAAGAGGGCATGAAAATATAAGGCCCTCCACATCCAAAATCTAGCTCATAAAATGGAAACCTTAGCCAGCTATCAACCTCCAAATTAGGCCATAATATGGACTCTTCTGTATCAGCCACTGCATTTGGAACAAGTTCTTCCTCTTTTACCTTATGATTTGCGAAGTCGATGAACGATTTGAAATAATTGTCATTCACATTTACGACTGCATCATGAATGAGCTTTGTTGCATAGGGTAAAGGCTGGTTTAAAAGATCATTCACTTTGGCTTTTGGAAATGCCCAAAGTACCAAATTTCCAAAGTAGTTTGGAACTTTAGGGTTTAGCCGGTGGCGTCCGTCGACAGATATTCTCACTTGGGTGACTTCATGCTCACTTAGACTACGGGCCCTTGTTATGGTTCTCCAAAGATGTGCCAAAAGGCTCTCAAAAGTACTGAATGGCTTGTTGTTTCCATTCAATGAAGAAGCCTTGGACTTAAGCTTGGCAAGAAATGCTGTCGAGTAATGAACTTTGTGAGCCACAATGTCATCGACACCGTTATGGATTAGAGGATAAACTTTCTTTAGTTTTTTGTTGATATATTCAAATCCTTTATGCTCGAACTCGAATATAGGAGGGTCTCGTGGGGAGAATATTGTGCGATCATGCAAAGGGAGTGGATTAATTTCGAGTCCTCGACAAGCTTGGCCCCAAGCAACCAAGAAATTGCTAGTCGAGTGTCCATCAGCCACGAGGTGGTTTGCGGTGAATCCAACAACCAACGAGCCACATATAAAGGTTGTAAGTTGAACTTGAACAAGCTCCACCACACCCTCGAGGCTAGGGTGAAGGCTTAGCAAAGATGCCGAAGGTCTAAAGGGCATCACCTGATCAAGAGAGCGATCTACCGATGCCTCAACAAACTTAACACCCTCATCATTGAGAAG
>NW_019240654.1:108419-113176 GCF_002742605.1 Olea europaea var. sylvestris | reverse complement strand
TTGTCCCATCCCAACAAATTTTCTTGGAAAAAATTTATTTCAAGAATGAGAAGAGATTAATTAATTTAAAGTTAAGTAAAATATCAGTTGAGAATATCCATGTTAAATTCTCCCATTTGATTCCGCTTGATGGAGTTACATTGTACAAAGAAAAATCATGTTTAGATTTTATAAATAATGACGTTTATTATCCATGTTCGATTTGTTGAGTATGATTTCACGATCACTTCTGGGTATTCATTACGCTCCCCAAGGTGGCCCATCTACCTACTTGAGGACGTGTACACTTGATTCCCCATGTTGTCCTTTTAGCCACCGATACTAACGGCCCAGCCCCTTAACCTTTCTTGGGGTTACGCAAGGAGCCTTCTTTGTGATTTTTTAATGAAGTCCTAATATATGAGTTCATTTGTGTCCTAACCACACTAGGAGTTTTTTACTATCGCAAGTCCAATCTTTGGGCGGTCAACCTAGTATTCTACAAGAATTCTAATTTTTTGAAATTTTATCTCCTATGTTGTATATATAGTAGCATTTTGAAAAAAAGTAAAGCGTGACAAGACGTGGATGCCAAGTTTTGGGCTAGGTGAGCCTAAGCATTAAAAAAAAAAAGAATTTTCCTATTTTAATATTAATATAAATTTTTAATCAATCTAAAAATCATTTAATAATTAAAATAATGCTCGCCAAACATATAAGATTATAAACTAATATATTGAAAAAAGATAAAAAGAATAAGAAAAAGGCCAAAAGATAAACAAGAAAAAATAATAATAAAAAGCGCAAAAAATTAAGAGGCGGGACGTTTATGCCTCACTTCACATTTAGGCACTGTTTTAGAACACTGATAAATAGTATATATAGTAAGCACTTATTCATTATCCAAGTAAATTTTCATTGTTTAGATACAATTTCATTTTCATATTATAATCTATTCAATTTCATGTTAATTGGTCAAAGTCATCAATATAGATCAGAATGATACCACCAAATGTTCATGTCAAAGAGTGTATCTAACTTTGAGTCATGAAAACACTTTAAACCATCAAATCAAGTGCAGGGGCTTCTTTTAGTTCATAGAGAGCCTCTCTTATGCGGCACACATGGTTTCACTTCTTTGGATCATCATTTTGAAGATATTGAAAGAATAATCAATGGCAAATTTCCATTTTCTATGAGATATGATATGAGGATAAAAATTTTGATAGGACGATCACACCATCCTACGTGATTCAACTGTCGAGTAAGGAGCCACCATCTTATCGGGTGGCCCACCCTCGCCCAATAAGGTGAGGTCACCTTAGGACTTGAGTGGATATGAGAGATGGAGTAGGTTCAACGGGTCTATGGTCAACATAGATAAGATGACTATTAACACTGTATACTTTTAGTTTAAAAGTGCTTACTTAGGATCGGGTGATCGCGTAATGACTGGTTAGGTAGCTGATGGTAAAGTTGGTCGTGTATTCTTTAGATCGGGTGCATTCTGATTTTCAGAAAGTTTTTGTTAGGAACTAGAAGGCAATGAAGGGCTATAAGGTGACTATTGATGTTTTGGTCCATTACCGTGCTTACGGGTTTTGTCCATTAACTTGTGAAAACGCGTTTGTGGAATGCGACTTTGCCTCTTAAGTTTCGGTTGATATTGGCCTTACATGTGGTCATGTTGTAACAATTGAATCAGATATTTTGATAGACTATAAAAGGCTCCCAATCATCTTTTTACAAGCCAATATTGTTTGAACCACTAAATAAGTCTAGAATGATTCAATAAGGTGGAGATTGTTAGTATTATTAGGCTGCTTCACTATTTTTGTTGTTGGGTTGCCTCCTCCTTCTGTTATTGGCTTGAGGTTTTTCTCCATTACTGTACTTAGGGGTTCTGGTCCATTAATTTGTAAAAATGTTTTGTGGAATACGACTTTGCCTTTTAAGTTTCGGTTGATCGTGACCTTACTTGTGGCCATGTTGTGACCATTGGATCTGATATTTGATGGACCATATAAGGCTTCAGTCGTCGTGTGATTTCTAAGGTTTTGTGGTTATATCTCTCTCTCCCCATGATGTTGCGTCTTCTTATTCTTTGTGAAATAATCTCTTTGTGATTTTTTAGTGAGATGTCCGTTGTTGTATTTAGTGTACAAAAGAGAATTTTTGAAGAGATTGTTGTGGTGTAATCTTTAGAGAGACGAGAGAAAATCTCAATGAAGAGATTTCTTCACACATTTGATCTGCACTATTCTTAATGATTTTAGTGGTTACGAGCAAAATTTATTTGCTATATGCTCAACATGGTGAGTAGGTCTTTGACTGAACATTTGGCCCTAAGAGGAGAAAAATCTTTATGTTCTTCCAATTTTCTGCGATCTTAAGTTACTGCAAACTTTTTAAATTTTAAACTTTGATTCTGAGACCAACAGCAACTTTATCTTTTCTCCTAGAACTAATTGCTATGTTTGTCTTCTGTGTCATTCGTGAAGATAACTTAGGATGTAACACGAATAATTTAGACACCATAGTGTGAAAAAGGCTATGACTCAGAATGGTAGTGATATAGAAAAATATAACATATGAAATATTACATTTTTATGATGTAAACTCTTTCCGAAGGATGAAGACATTTATACCCTTTGTAACTTGGACTACAATCAATGAAGATACACAATTGAGTGAATGAAGTTAAAATTTGTATGAATTGTAGGGTCTAAAGGAAAACAAGCACGCCAAATGTTCTAAAAAGGTAGTCAAGGATGTCACGATTATTTATTTATTTATTTTGTGAGATGTTAGCGAATGTGTGTATGTGGATGTCATAACCTCGACGTCTAATTTCAAAAGTTTTTATATGTACAATTTAAGGGAACATAAAATACTTCAAGGATGGATAAATTGGGAGCAACAAAAAATTATACGAGGAAAGGACTTTCAATGATGTAAGACCCCAACCAAAGCATACACTGCCAAACCTTTCCGTGCTCTTTTGCTTGCTTGGTTATGTTTTTAAGTGATTATTAACAATATTTCATTGAACGTGTGATTAAGAAATAAAAAGTAATAAATACTTAAAAATGTATAGATAAATATTAAGAGCCTGTTTGGGGCTCATTATTGGTCCAAAAAAATGAAAAATCTTATCGTTGGAGCGCACAAATTCAAGGCATTGTGAGAGAGAAGTTAACAGGTGAGACCCTTCAACAGTAAAAATTCTTCTAATAATGTAGAAATAATGTGCATTAAACATCCTCTAAGTTTGACCAACTTATAGGTCATTATAAGCTTTGCCAACCAACAAAGTTAACAGTATCAAGATAATTGTTGCTTTAATTTGTTAGGATTAGTGTGATCTTTGGAGTAATATGACTGGCACAAGAATTCTCCATTAACCAAATTTCTTCCAATCTTTTTCATATCTTTTCTATATTATTTTTACTTAATTGTCCACCGTTTAAGAGAACTTTTATAAAAATAAATTATAAACCTAAATATAGTTTGTGTAAAAATGAATATGAAAATTATAAATTTTCTTAATTTGATTACCTTTGATTTAGCCCTGTTGCCTCTTTTAAAACTCTTCAATTTTTATCTACTATTTTCAATCACACAATTTTCAATAAAATAATATTACACACAAATTCAAAATTTTTCATTATTTTACAACCATCCATTATTCAAAAAAACACTATTTTTCCTATTATAAACCCAAATAATTAGTGCCAAACGGTGGCTTGATAATATATTTTCTTCACTATTTTTCCCTTTCTGGTACCTTTCGCAAAACTGCATCACAACCTCCCTAATTTTTTTTCATGCAATTACTTCAATATTATTTCTTGTTTAATGTGCCCACACATATTAATGTGGTTGTTGAATTGAATAGACTACCGTATGAACCGGATGAATTAGCATTGCAGAAAACCACCTTATCAGTCCCACGTTCTCTTTGCCTATTTACGCAAATCTACTCACGAAGTGCCTGTCACTCTGCAATCAACATACTGCGAAAACCTCTCTACACATTCTCTCTCTAAAAGATTCAAAACTGTAGAAATGTCTGCACGGGGGAGAGGACGCAGGGGAGGCGCTGGAGCCGGTCGCGGCCAGCAGCCGACGCCATCATCCGGACGTGGCGGCGGCTGTCACGGACGCGGTCCTTATGGAGCTTGCAACGCTCCGCCTTCGACGGTGTACTCCTCTACCGTCCAGTACAATCCTGCTCTATCATCCTCGGCGTTGAGCGACGAGGTCGAGCGGAAACTCACTCTAGACACGTCTGTTTCGTCCTCTTCTCAGCCGGAGCAACCGGCTTCAGTGGCTGTGTTGGAACAGGCCGAGCAGCATCGGCCACCACCGGTATCTTCGAAGGGCATGAGGTTTCCGGTGAGACCAGGTTTTGGCACAGTTGGAAGGAAGGTGATAGTGAAAGCGAATCACTTTCTAGTTCAAGTGGCTGAGAGAGATCTGACGCAATACGATGTGAGGATGTGTTTTTAGCTCTCATTAATTTCTTCTGTGTGGATATATGATGTCTGATATGTGCGTAGTGTGCAATGCTATATGTCTGTGTTATTTGCCTGACTTTATATATTCTATGAATGTTCGGATGTATGAATCCTGTGTATGCATTTATCTTCGTTATAATAAACAATACGTGTATTATTAATATAAACGGTTTTTCAATGTATAGGCTCCTTTTATTTGGGAGCGCGTCTTGTATATATATCTGCACTTGTTTATATATATATATATATATATATATA
>NW_019240654.1:94622-107746 GCF_002742605.1 Olea europaea var. sylvestris | reverse complement strand
ACTATGTATACATGTATACATATACATATACATATACATATGTATATGTATATATATATATGTATGTATGTATGTATGTATGTATGTATGTGTATGTATATGTATGTAAAGCATTTATCAGTGTATTTCAACATGTACTCGTGTAGTGATCTATTCATACTTGCATGAGCTTGCCTTTTGATTTGATTTTAAGTGTTAAACTATTGATACCATGTCCCCATATCAATACAATAAATTTGAGGATTTTTTTTTTAATATACATATAATATTTTAAATATTTTTTGTGTCAACACCTTAGTTACAAATTTTATTTGTTTAGATTAAATCACGCCGTACAGAACTATAAATTGCAATGTGGATTCATATATGGATACAATTCAACTGGGAATTTATTGGTAAAAATTTTAAGGCAGGCATGCGCTTTTAGATCGACTCACCTGTATGTAAAGTTTTTATATAGTTGATTTAAGAAGCACTGATACTGACACACCTACACGTGATGTCATGTTCACGTAATATTGCTGAACTATGTTTAGAAAAATTATATGAATACATGCCACATTGTGTGTTGGACATCATTTTCGAAGTGTCTCCTGAAAATGTTCCCGTAGTATAAAAATTTATTCAAAAAATAGGATATGCCATGTGGAACGTCGTAGATAAATTCTATAAATGCTATTTCACTTATTTTTAGTTTTGGAAATTTTTTATTCTTCCAATTGAACCAGCATTTGTGCATATGATTTGTCCCATAAATGGTTGTAAAATCGAAAGATAATCAGGAAATGAACAGTTTGATAAGAGACTTGAAACCTAATAAATATTTGACAACTTACCATGGAAATCAGCGTGGGACAAGATATCAGAATGCTTAAATATTTCTTTTGTCTTTATGTTTCCTTGAATGAACTACTGAAACAGCTATCACTCAGCTCGGTGATAAAAATGTATTTTTACATGTTACCTGTTGGTATATCTTATAATCATTTCAAACAATAACAATAATGTAGGATGCCTCTTCCCCCTTTTTTTTTTTTTTTTTTTTTTTCAATTTATCAAAGGTTTGTGCTTGCTGTAACTATAACTATGTTGTCAGGTTTCTATTTCTCCTGAGGTGACCTCAAAGAAAGTGTGCAGGGAAATTATGAGCCAACTTATCAAAACTTACGGTGCTTCTCATCTGAGTCAACGAATGTTGGCCTATGATGGAAGAAAGAGTGCTTACTCCGCAGTTCCACTGCCCTTCACATCCAAGGATTTTGTTGTCAAGCTTGTTGACAAAGATGGAGCCAGGTGAATTCTTATGTATTAACAGCGGCTAGCATTTATCTGATTTGATGTAATGTTTTATACTTATATGTGTTGCTGCGGGTAATATTTAAAACTATTAAGATCTTTCATTTGATTTCTTTTTTCTACAATATATTAATGTTTGAGTGTTAAATGTGGAATTACGTTCAATGTATCTGATAAACATACGTGCAGGAAAGTGTATGTTTCATTGTTGAAACTGTTGATAACTTTTCCGAAACTTCACCCCTTTTGTTTATTCAAGCTGATCATTTTTAGCTATAAAAGTCTATTTATAAGTGAACTTACTTGTAAGTAGATAAGCTTCTGTTTGATGCCCATTATTTTGGATGGAAAACAATGTTTTCAACAGTATCGTGGGCCCTTAAAGAGTGACATGTAGTCTTATGGTGATACACACACACATATATTCATATACATCCATGTATGTTTATGTATACATACAGGTACATGTGTATATGTGTACACACACATCTACATGTATATGTACATGTACATACACAAGTATATGTTTATGTAGATATACATATATATAGGCCATGTTTGAGTCCCATTAATTTTGAATAATGTATTATGGAATGGTAGATTGATGAAAATTGTGTGGTTAAAAAAAGGAAAAACTTTTGGTTTGTGTGTAATATTATTTTAATAAAAAATATGTGATTGAAAATGAGTACCGTAGAAAAAATGTGGTAGAATGGATACCAAATAGTGGCATATATATATATATATATATATATGTATATATGTGCGTGCGCGCGCGCAATATGTTGTTGATTGTACTGCATTAAGTTACATTCCTTTCCTAAGGAACTATACATGCTTGTAATCATCTAATTTAATTGATTAATCTAGATCTTTACACTGTTTGCTTCATACTTCAGGAGGGAGCGTGATTTCAAGGTGTCAATAAAATTTGCCTCTACTGCTGATCTTTTTCATCTTAAGGAATTCATACAGAGAAGACTGCTTGATGCCCCCCAAGAAACCATTCAAGCTCTTGATATTGTTCTGAGAGAGAAGCCATCCATCAAGTGCCTAACTCTTCGTACCCTGATACAGAAACTCATATTTGCTTTTCTGGTTTCAATATTAGTAACTTTCTGTCCTTAAATTTCAGTTATGAAGTTGTTGGAAGGTCCTTCTTTTCTCCGCAGTTGGGAGATATGGGGAATCTTGGTGACGGGTTGGTATATTGGAAAGGATTCTATCAAAGTCTCCGTCCAACCCAGATGGGCCTCTCTCTAAACATTGGTAGGCCTCTCTCTAAACAGTGGTAGGCTAAGTTTTAGATTTTTTATGCCCAAATTTATGGTTTGTTACCTTTGTGGCACATGCCACTATTACCTAAACATGTTTTTCTCATTTATGAAGCTAACATTAATCTATCCGGCCATAGTTCTAAAGCTGGCCGTTTCTAGTACATGGGA
Source organism: Olea europaea var. sylvestris (assembly GCF_002742605.1). Taxonomy (NCBI): domain Eukaryota; kingdom Viridiplantae; phylum Streptophyta; class Magnoliopsida; order Lamiales; family Oleaceae; genus Olea; species Olea europaea. Next base: position 105,005 of record NW_019240654.1, on the reverse strand, counting down.
ATAATTACTTGATTCAATCTTCTGAATGCCATTTGCAGACATGTCCGCCAGAGCATTTTATGAGCCGATTCTAGTTTCTGATTTTGTTGCCAACTACTTGCGTCGGGATCTAACAAGGTCCTTGTCAGATCAAGATCGTATTAAGGTATGACTGACTAGGCATTTATTTAGTACAAGATTTTACTTTACTACTAAAAACTGAAAGGTTCTACAATTGAAGAAATAGGTGATTATGAACTATGATATCTTCAGCACCAATGTATCATAACTCGTGTCTAATGAGAACTGTTTTACGGCAGTAACATTAAGGGTTTACTAGATATATTGTTGTCTAATAGTTACTTCAATTTCTGTCCTTTTTTGGCTCTCGTCTATAAATTAGAAAGTAACTTAGCTGTTTTGATTTTCTAGGTGAAAAGGACTTTGAAAGGTCTTAGAGTTGAGCTCAATCATATGGAGCATGTCAAACATTACAAAATATCAGGCTTGTCAACTGTACCAGCACAACAGTTGATGTAAGCTCATTCATTTCTTATTCACGTTTGATTTGTATTAATTTTGGTGCGATGGAATAGTGTTGGGACATTTTAAAAGGTGTTAACATTTTGCAAATTTTTTTAGTTATATCATGTAGAAAAAATTATTTTATCCTTTCCTTATGAATGTTTTCAATGTTCATCATCTCTTTTTCTTATTTGCAGCTTGGCATTTTCAGTTAGCAGTATAACTATTTTATGATTATTAACTGATTTGCATTTTGTAATTGAATCACGCTATAATTCAATATTTGGGTTTTGACTCTTTTCCTTCCAACGGAGTAGGTTTTCCTTGGATGATACGGGGGCAAAAATATCTGTAGCGCAATATTTTCGACAAAAGTACAATATTGCACTCAAGTTTCCTCACTTGCCTGCAATTCAGGCTGGCAGTGATAAAAAGCCTATATATTTTCCAATGGAGGTTTGTTTTGATTATTCTGTCTGCGGCTTTCCATGGATCCTCCCTCTTGATTTAGATATACTGGTGTGTTCTTCCTTTACAGGTTTGTAAGATTGTTGGTGGGCAAAGGTATTCACGGAAGTTGAATGAGAAACAAGTTACTGCACTTTTAAAAGCAACCTGCCAACGTCCTCAACAAAGAGAACGAAGCATCATTGAGGCATTGATATTTAAGATCCCAGCATTTTTTCTTCTCTGTTTTATTTCTATATAGGTATATCTTAACAATTATTTCGATGAGGCAACTGTTTGTTTTATAAAAATTTGGTTTACTTGTAGATGGTCAACTCTAACAATTACAATGGTGACATGCTTGTGAACAAAGAGTTTGGGATTCAGGTTAGGCCTGAACTCTCATCCATTGAAGCAAGGGTTTTGCCAGCTCCGATGGTAAGTTTTGTCAATATTTTTTTTTTGAATTACTTTAATCATACTTCTTTTGTGAGTTCTGACATTCTGCTACATTGGATGTCAGCTGAGATATCATGAGACTGGACGTGAATCTCGTGTTGAGCCAAGAGTAGGAGTATGGAATATGATTGACAAGGTGATTGTTCTTAATTGAATGATGTGTTCAGGCTGTTTTAACCCTGTCATCATAGTTATTATCATTAGAAGCATAGTGGGATTTGTTTCTTTATTAACATATATGAAAGTTCAATAAGTGAATTGAACAAGGACGTTGCGTATTAAACGTACTGTTTCCTTTTTAATACAAATTATCTAAAATAATTATATCATTAACCTATGTTCTCTCACGTTTGACTTCACGTAGAGTTTATGATTTGTAGATGATGTTGAGTTATACTGTTTGAATATTATTGCTTTTTTTTCCCCCTTGAAGTCGTCTTCAATGAAAATATGTGTTCTTGTTTAGAAAATGGTTAATGGTGGCAAAGTGGAATTCTGGACGTGCATAAACTTCTCGCAGAGATTCAATGTTGATGTAGACAGGTTTTGCAATGAATTAATTGGCATGTGTAATAGCAAAGGGATGGTATGTCCTTTTAATTTCTGCATTGAGTTTTGCTTTGGCAAGCATTCACTACACTTCAAATGTTAGTTACTATATTGGAATCTTATGCTTGCTTTTAGGAATTCAATCCAAGACCTTTGGTTCCTATTCGATCTGCTCATCCTGGTCAGATAGAGAAGGCCCTCTTTGATTTGCACACAGATTCTTCAACTAGACTGAAGAACTTGGAACTGACTGGGAGACAACTTCAGTTACTAATAGTCGTTTTGCCTGATGTCAGCGGGTCTTATGGTTAGCTGGAAACCTTTCCCAACTCAAAAGTTCTTAAGTGATTCATTGTCTTGAATTGTGGTATTTTGTCTTTCAGGTCAGATCAAGCGAGTTTGCGAAACAGAGTTGGGAATCGTCTCTCAATGTTGTCAGCCCAGGCATGCATCCAGATACAATAAACAATATCTTGAGAATGTTGCTCTGAAAGTCAATGTGAAGGTTTGCTAGGATATCATGTGCCCAAATAGTCTATTTGATCTTCAATTTACTTTCTACTCCAAGCCCTTGTTTGAGCCCCATTTTTTCAAAAACTCATTTTCAACCACACATTTTCCAATAAAATAATTTGTTTACATAAATTGAAAACTTTTCTTTTTTTCTAACCACACATTCTCCAAAAAAAACTATTCAAAAATACATTTCCCCCCAAAATTTGGCTCAAACAAGGGCTGAATAAATGCCTCATTATTTAATCTTTATTTTTTTTTTTCATGGTTATATTTCCAACTAGGTCGGTGGCCGAAATACTGTTCTGGAACAGGCTATTATTGGAAGAATTCCTTATCTAACTGATTGCCCTACAATCATATTTGGGGCTGATGTAACTCATCCTCAACCAGGGGAGGATTCCAGCCCTTCTATTGCTGCGGTATGTTGAAACTTCTTCTCTATGTTGCTCATCTATTTTGAAAAGGAAAGATAAGAGTTGAGACCTTATTATTTACAGGTGGTGGCTTCAGTTGACTGGCCGCAAGTAACAAAATACAGAGGGTTGGTTTCTGCACAATCTCACCGGGTAGAGATTATACAAGATCTTTACAAAACAACTGAAGATCCTATTAGAGGCATTGTTCATAGTGGCATGATAAGGTCAGAAAGCCGTTAACATTACCTCTTAAGTCTAATGTTTTTCCTCTTCCTCTTACCATTCACTTCCATTTTGTAGGGAACTGTTGATTGCATTCTTCAAGTCTACTGGTCATAAGCCTTGTAGAATTATCTTCTACCGGTTAATAAACTTAAACTATTCTTTCAGTTGTTCCTGCGTTTTGCTATACATGCTATGAAATGTAATGGTGATACTTTTTGAATGACAGTGATGGTGTTAGTGAAGGGCAGTTTAACCAAGTTCTTTTGCATGAAATGAATGCAATCAGGAAGGTATGTGGTCTTTTATTTTATTTACATTTTTTTACTTTAAAAGTATTCAGTTTACGTGATGTGTTCCTTGTCTTATTGTATCTCAATTGGAGCTTTCTTCAGGCTTGTGTTTCCATTGAAGAAACTTATCTACCACCTGTTACCTTTGTTGTGGTTCAAAAAAGGCACCATACACGTCTCTTCCCTGCCAATCATGGGGATCGAAATACAACAGACAAGAGTGGAAACATTTTGCCAGGTATGAAATTTTTTGGTTGTATATAGAGCAACATCTGTCACTTGTTTTTACCGTATTTGATCACGTGGTTTGCTTCGATGACCAGGTACTGTCATTGATACCAAGATATGCCACCCCAGTGAGTTTGATTTTTACCTCTGTAGCCATGCTGGGATTCAGGTACTTCGATTCATGCTGTTTAGTCAGTTTGCAGGCATTATCTTTGTATATACGTGCGTTTGCTTCGTAAGAAATGCATATAGAGCATAGATTATCTTTAATAGGATATGTGTTGGTGCTTTGCTTTAGATTTCTGATATATTTTTATACCTCAAACAGGGAACTAGCCGCCCCACACATTACCATGTGCTGTTTGATGAGAACAAATTCAGCGCTGATGCTCTGCAGCTGTTAACCAATAGTTTGTGTTATACGTAAGAACACAATGCCTATCTTCGTAATGAAATTTAATTTTTGGTTTTATGAATGAAGAGCTTTACTTGGTTCGTTATTTACTTGAATTCTCACTCTTTCAGGTATGCTAGGTGTACTCGATCAGTCTCTATAGGTTAGTTAAGTCTCTTTTCATTTTGTTCATTTTACTTGGTTTTATTACATAAAAGATTGGTTAAGATCAAGATTTTCAACTGTTGATATTTATCTGGTTTACTGTGTAGTTCCTCCTGCTTATTATGCCCATCTGGCTGCATTTCGTGCTCGATACTATGTCGAAGGTGGTGAGCTCTCTGACAGTGGATCTGCTCCTGGAAGAGACGTGGCAACTAGGGAGAAGAATTTGGAGGTTCGCTCACTTCCTGCAATCAAGGATAATGTCAAGGATGTGATGTTTTATTGCTAGAGGGCACTTTATTTAATAACTTTTAAGAGTTTTAGCAAGTGTTTGGAGGTTTTGCTGGGTGATCTGGCTAACATTAAGACGTTTTTTGCTGCGGATAGTTTCTTGCAAACCTTTTCATGTATATCTTTTTAAGATGCTCCTTTTAATTTATGTTTTAATATATGTAGCAAGAGAAAATGGCTTGTTCTTCTTTCTAGTACGTTAGCTCTCTATTGTTAAGTAGGCTGTGGATTATTTAGATGCACGGAAATATGACAATTTCAAGGGAAATTTTTTAGAGAAATTGACTTCAGAATTTGTGATAATGGTGTAATGATTTCGTTAGTCAATTGTGGGCATGCACGACAGTTGTGTCAAGTGCCGTGTTAGAGTAAATTAATGAATGATGATACCAAAATGGTTCATTGATGTGATCGCACGATCTCTTATAATCACTTTTCCTTGTAAAATACAAACTTCCACAATTGAAGCTGGAACTAGGTCTTAGAATATTATTTGATTAACTCCCATAATAGTTGGTCCATATTATTGATTTGAGTACATTACTATCGTGTCACATGTAAATTTAAGTTTTTACATTTTCAATGAGTTATGAATTAAATGGTTCTTTCAGATTTAACATAGATAGTTCTACGAAGAACAATCAAAAAAGTAAATATCTAGATTGTTCGCATTCTTACTAAAGCTAAGATCTATTCATTCAATATTTTGACTTGTCGATTTTTATAGTGTTTATCAATTAACCAGTTTCAAATATTGTCATCGTAGGTTTTTATCTTGCACGAGTAGGGTATAAAAACTAGTATTCAATACGTATAATTAAAATATGAAAATATTCGACTGCAAAAAGGATCTTATTTAATATTATAACAAGAAACATTCAAGTTCAACGAATGAAATAAATTACTGCAGAGACCTTAGAAGATATACATGTGTAGAGTACATAATAGTCATCAATCACATCAATATGTATAAAAAGTCGAAATAAAATTACCGATTTCTGAGAAAAATATCATTGTTTAGAACTCCATATTCCTCAAAACACAAGGAAATTCATACCATCGCAGTGTAAAATTCTCTAAGTTCTCGGGTTTCCTCATTTTACCGGATTCTACATTATAATAAAGGAGACCTTTGCCTTTCACTGAAATAAAAACCAGCTCTTCAACATGACCAGCCAATACACTTGTTAGTGGCACAATGGTGTTGCATATAGATGAAAAATTGATGTAATATTCTGAAACCCACAAACTATTTTTTTGGTCTTCCAGCCTCCAAATTTTCACGATTGCTTTTCCCTTGGAACAGTGTGCCAAATATAAACACTCCTTTAACTCTACCAAGTGGGCAACGGTATCAGGACTAAGCTTTGGGCATGAAATGATTTGGGGTTCTTCCTCATCCAAATCAAAGGCAAGAATAGAATTGCTTTCAAAAAAATTCTTAAACGTTGGGTTAAGTATCTGCCAAAAAATCACTCCATTAACAAACACAGAAGGCTTGCTAAGGAATTCAAAAGGACGTGTTTCAGTCAATTTCCACGAATCTGATTTGAATCTGAGACGATTGGTTAGACTGAAAATTTCGCACCCCATACTCATTCTCCCATCCTTCTTCTGCATAAACCACCGAACAATTTTGAATTCTTTTGAAACAGATGAGTACCCAAAACCTATACCTACATGACCAAGATGATCAGGATCAGGAAGAATTGCTTTCTCTTGGGTACTCAGATTACAAATAGAAATTTTTGTCTGAGCCAAACATAAAAGATCATGACACGAGATTACGGTATAAATAAAAGGATTCATATTATTAATAGGAAGACAATAATTTTCCTGAATCCTTTCGTTAACTGTGTCCACGATGGATATGCGAAGAGAGCAATCTTCCACATCCGATTCAACGTTTCCGTCGAAAAGACTAATATTCCAAATATATAGATAAGATTTTCGATGAAGTCGTTGGCGGCGCAAAGCTTTGACAAAGCCAGGATGAGGAGAAGATATCAAGCTTTGCCATTCTTTGGAAACACAGGTGAACCTGCAAAGAGACTTCTCAGGGAGTCTCGATAGCACGTCAACTAATAAGTCGGTTGGTAGTTCATTCAATCTCATACTTTTCTTCTCTACAAATTGTTCTTCCATCAAGAGACAGAGGAAGATATTTGCTTTGTGTATATCTCTTTCCTGTGATAAAAATAATTCTTTGAATTCATTGTAGTATTTATAGATGGAACTTTCTGAGGATATTGTTTTTCCATATTCTTCGCGATTTACAAACCCTAAAACAGTGGGGATTGGAAACCCTAATTTGTCGCCTATTGTAATCAATGATAGTTCTGATTTTTTTTTTAAATTTTTATATCTAGCATTTTTATTAATTCTTCAATCTTAGAATTAATTCTACTATTAAAGAATTATAAAGTTTAACACTACTGGTGGAAAACTCCATTAGTTCCCAAACTCTTAGATGACGTAGAAAGACACCCTAGAATAGAACTTGTTTGAATTAGTTTAAAAAGTTGATAAAAATGTAAGTGAAAGTTCAAAAATTAATTTTAACTAGACATTTTATGAAAACTATAAGTTTTATCATTTTTTCAATCACATTCTTAACCAACTTTGAACAACATTTAATATATATATATATATATATATTTTTTTTTTTTAACTAAATCAAACAAGAGCTTAAGTGATACGGAACAACGTCCACTGATAAAAATAAGCACATAATTCTAAAAATGAAGACATTGGTCTCCTATTTTCACTTTGTCCACAACTCATTTTCATGTCACATCAAATTTAAAAATAAAGGATTAAGTTTCTCCCTTGTTAACTACGGTATCGTGGTACTAGCAGTGTGTGTGGGGCACGGGGCGGCTGGAAGAAGATGGCATTTTTCATTTTTATTATTTTTTTGTTTTCTTTTCTTTTGTTATTATTGTTTTTAAGAATTTTCATTTTCACTTTCAGTATTGTAATTAAGATTAATGGAATGATTATTTAATTTTCGAAATATAATGGTTAAATGGGTTGGCTAATGGAAAAATAGATGAAATGCATCCATTTGATGAATACTGCCTATTTTTCATATGTGAGGAAAAGTAAATCAGGGAAAAAAAAATGTTGGGAATCTTTATTGTAACTTACCCAAGAAATAAAACATAAAGTTTCTGAAAATAAAATTATCATTAAAGAATGAATTTTCAATTTTTTTCATAATTGGCTACGTATCGGAATAAAACCTAAGTATGCTGTGAGTTGGCGGACTTAAAACTTGAGTCGTGCCAACCTAGATATTCAGGTTTATGGCACACGTGATGTGAGTTAGGTTATTCATTTTAATAAGATTGATCTCCAAAATTTATAGGCTATAGATTTCAAGTTTAATTTTTTCTTTCATTTATCCAACTACATTCACTAACAGTGCAAAAGCCAAATTTTTTGCGAACGTGTTGTACAACTGTGCAAGTTTCCAAATATTTAATGACTTTAAAAACTTTTATACCAGATTTACTATTGTTAAATTTTGATGCTCTAAACAAATAGATATATTTGTTTTCATAATATTATTAAATTTCTTAAGCTCTTGTTCGAAAACCATTTTTACAAAACACTTTCTTTTTAAAACTCATTTTCAACCACACATTTCCACAATAAAATATTTTGCGCGTAACCCTACCGTTTAACTACACATTCTCCAAAAATCACAATTAAAAAACTATTTTTTTTTTTTTCAAAAATCTCTTTTTAATGGTTGTCAAATGGGATAAATAATGCACTGTCGAAATTGATCAGATTGATCTACCATTGAAAGTACTATGGGGATTGTCAAATTTTCATGCACAAGGTAACAAAGGACGACCAACCATCAGGAGTACTATGGGAATTGTCAGGCTATAGAGTGCAGAATGAACAAGAGAAATCATTCTAAGATGTTAGATATGCGAAAGTTGATGAAGAAAATATGACTGGAAATTTCTTTCCATGCAAATGATGAAATCCCAGAGGATTTAAAGTACTATCAAACACTACATCTCAATTCACACAGGTGACTAAAGCACACTTCCAGAGTCACCAAGCATCCGTCGAAAACTTAAAAAAATAGATCAATTGGCTAAAGTAATTTCCGAATAGCACCCGAGGGAACAACAACTATATAAGAAGAGCTTGAAGACACGTGAGAGTTAATCATGATAGAGCCAAATGAATTAGTGGCCTTCATTGATGAAGGAATTAACATGTAATCCTCCAATTTTATTGACTTCAATCACTTCATGATTAAAGTTGATGAGATCAAAGTATTGTTAGTTGCATTCGAATTAGGTGATGGAGGCAAGGAATGTGATAAGAAAAAGGTAACATAAGAGTTTGGATAAAGCACGAGGCTTGATGTGAATTCTACTTACGCAAACTAATCAAGATCTTCAAAGCCATATTTAAAAGAATTTGTCTAGTGGTACATAATGAGGTATATCGAATGGTATACACCCTACTCACATGGGTGTGGGACCCATGTGAAAGAAATGATATTTTATTCGAGTGGGTTCCTCGCTCATATGAGTGGGGTGTACACCTTGATATACCACTAGCAAAACCGTATTTAAAGTGGCATGAAGTACTTATGCAAAAAGTCGGGCTTATAAACAAGTGCTCATTAAAAGGCAACACAACTTTTTTACACTTTTATTTATTATGTTTTAAGTAATTGCACGTAATGAATTAGGATTGCATTTAGTACTTAGGGAGGTATACCCTTGTTTGGGCTCCATTTTAGGTAAAATGCATTTTTCTCTCATAATTTCAACCATACATTTTTCAATTAAATAATATTACATATAAATCCAAATTTTTTCTTAGTTTTTCACAACACATTTTCCCAAAAAAAAAAAAAAAACACTATTACAAAATAAATTTTCCCTAAAATTAAATTTTAACAGAGCCGGGGAATACTTAGTGGTATTCCTAGATCGCAATCATACCAAATTTCTTCTTATCTGACACTTTCAATCGATATAGAATTAGTTTTAACACCCTTGTGACTATATTGGCACTAATTTCTTTCAAGTATGAATGAATTATTTTGCAAAATGAGCAAATGAGAGAAGAAGGAAGACAGAAGACCAATTGCTAAGAACTATTGCCGACCCTTCTTAAAGTTCATTTAATGTACAAATTGAGTATAATGCATATTTTAAGTTTGGAGGAGTATCACTATTAATGTTCTATATTTGATTGTTTGTGTTATGCGCAAAAAAAAAAAAAAAAAAAAAAAAAAAAAGAAATTCAAAAAAAAATTCTATTGCTTTTTTTTTTTTTTTAATGATTATATAAGTTGAATAACCTTGTCAATTAATGAGTATGATTATTTGATATTGTTTATGGTTCATGAATTGTAATTAGGTGATGTAATTTTTTTATTTTTGTTTTAATTTGATACTTATTTATGTGAAATCATATTATATCAGCACAATAGGTATGATGAGGACCTAATTATGAAGATTAGAAGATGAAGGACCAACTTTACCAAAAAATGACTCATAGCCAAACTAAGGAGAAATCATAGACCAAAATGAACGAGGAGTAAAGTTTGGGACTTGTGACCACAAACCTTGAAGGAATGTGATCGCAGCCCCTAACGAATTTAAACATTGTACAAAATCACAATATTGTCCAATCATAGCCCAAACAGGGAACGATCGCATGATACAAATTTTGTTAGTCCAATTTGTTTTCTACTTTCAGTCAAACTCTTTTTTTTAACTACTTAGGGTACGTATTTTGACCTAATTCTTTGCTTTATAAATACATACCTCCATCCAACAATAAAAGAGGCTTGTGAAAATTCATTATGTATATATTATTCAGCCAAGAAGGCTCTAAGATATAATAGAAAATT
>NW_019240654.1:83310-94064 GCF_002742605.1 Olea europaea var. sylvestris | reverse complement strand
CATACAATTATTGAAGAAGATCAACAATGAGATTGATCAAAATGCCATTGAATAGATTCAACTTTCAAGATTACTTTTCATCTTGGGGATTTTAGTGAACACTCCGGCATTTTTTGTCGGGTATTTTTTGAATAAAATTCTGTCCAATTTTTATTCCCAACCTTCTATTAAATATTTGCTTTTTCTTGGATACTTAAATTCAATACGTATTAAGGTGATGTGACGAAAGAGGAAAAACAATAATTTAGCCAGTGATATAGTAGATATTGTAAGTTCATATATATAACTGGTTGATAAAAGACACAGAATTTAGTCCACCGTCAAGTTTGATGGTTTGAAAGAGCTTCAACTTTTAAGGAGATTGTAACATTGGAGCAAAAGGAAAATTGGAGTTAGTTACCAGGTACACGTTTGACTAAATAGGAACTGATGTTGACATCTCTGGAGATAAAATATGTATTGAGAAGTGAAGTAAAATTATCCCGCTAAATTGTCTATAAAACTTGGAATCTTTTATATATATATATATATTCATGAGAAAGGCTCTTTATTTACTATATAACTATAAACATCCAAATTTAATGAATGGAACAAAGTACTGCAAAGGCCTTAGATATACATGTATGGAGTAGATATATAATTGTTATCCTTAATATCAAAAAGCATATGTTTGAAAGATAAACTAAAAAAATTACCGATTTCTCAGAGGACTGTTATAGTTAGAACTCTAGATTCTTCAAAACACATGGGAATTCATAACATGGTGGCGTAAAGAACCCTAAGTCGTTGGGTTTTCTCATTGTACCGGATTCTACATTATAATAGAGGACACCTTCCGTTGAAAAAAAAAAAAAAACCAGCTTTTCAACATGACCAACCAATACCCTTGTTAGTGGCACAATGGTGTCACATATGGATGGAAAATTGATGCAATATTCTGAAATCCAAACACTATTTTTTGGTTCCTCGAGCCTCCACATTTTCACAATCGCTTTTTCCTTCCAACAGCGTACCAAATATAAACGGTCCTTTAACTCTACCAAGTAAGCATTGGCATCAGGAATATTGAGTTTTGGGCATGAAATGATTTTGGATTCTTCCTCATCCAAAATCAAAGGCAAGAATAGTTTTGGTAGCGAGAAGCTTCTGATATGTTCCGTAAAATATCAGCCAAAAAATCACGCCATTCACAGAAACAGAAGGCTCGCTAGGGCATGCAAAAGGACACGATTCAATCAATCTCCATGATTCTGATTTGAATCTGAGACTATAAGCTAGACTAAGAATTTCACACCCCATACTCATGCTGTGATCCTCGTTCTGCATAAACCACCGAACAATTTTGAGTTCTTTCGCAACAGATGAGTGCCCTAAACCTAAACCTACAAGATCAAAAGGATCAGAATGAGGCAAAATTGCTTTCTCTTTGGTGCTTAGATTACAAATGGAAATTTTTCCCAACCGAACATAAAAGATTATGATACGAAATTACTAAATAAATATAAGCATCCCTAATAGGGAAAAAGTAATTTTCCCGAATCCTTTCGTTAACTGTGTCCACGATGGACGTGTAAAGAGTGGAATCTTCGTAAAGGCTCAAAAACATAGATAAGATTTTTGATGAAGTCGTTGGCGGCGCACAGCTTTGACAAATCTAGGATGAGGAGAAAATATCAAGCTATGCCATTGTTTAGAAACACAAGTGAACCTGCAAAGAGACTTCTCAATGAGTCTTGACAGCACGTCTACTAATATGTCGGTTGGTAGTTCGTTCAATCTCATTCTTGTCTTCTCTACGCCTTGTCCTTCCATCAAGAGACGGAGGAAGATATTTGCTACGTGTATATCTCTTTCCGTGGAAGATTGTGATCAAAGATTTCTTTGAATTAATTGGAGTATTTCTAGATGGTTTAACTTTCTCAGGGTATTGTTTTTTCTATGTGAATTCGTAGTGTAGAAGATTAAATTGGGTAGGATTTGGAGTGCACAGTATATTCTTCACGATTTACAAACCCTAAAACAATAAGGTTTGTAAAACCTAATTTTGCGCCTATAAAAAAATAAAAAGTTTAATACTACTGGCGGCAAACTTCATTAGTCCCTAAACTCTTAGATGATGTAAAAAGACACCCTAGACAATTAAGTAGTATAAAAAGACACATTCTAATAAAAAAAGTGACACAATATTTATAACTTTTTTAATATTAAAAAATGATATTTGTCACTAAAAAAAGTGATAGAAATTAAGAAGGTTACCGAAAAAAGTGACAAATATTAAAAAAAAATGGGACTAAAATTCGAAAAAGTGACAATTAAAAAATATTATACAGATTAAAAAGTGACAAACACTCAAAAAGTGACAAAATTCAAAAAAACTAACAAACTCAAAAAAGTATCAAAATTTCAAAAAAAAAAAAAAAAAAAGTGACGCAAATTTTAAAAAAGTGACAAATCATAACCCACAATTTTCCATAGCCAAATTATACAAAAAGTTCACAACTGACAAACAAATTAAAAACTTTTGAACCAACAACTTAGACAATATAATCATAATCCAAAAATTTAAATACAACCAAGTTTCTAATAAGCTAACAACTAATGAAAATTGATAACTAAACTAAGATGTAATTGTCAAAAAATTGTATAAATACTCATCACTATTAATCGAATAATATCAAATCATCTATACCAAATATTTTCCAAAATCATTTACATTTTGTGCTTGTTCATCAAATGCATCTTCCATCTTTGCCTCATCAACAATCTGTGAGCTGAAAATCCATAGTACATATGGAACTATGAATGATTGAATTCTTGCAAGTCCCCTTTAATTCTCTCAAAAACTATGAATTTTTCTCTTTTGATGATAATATTTGATGAATATTGGAGTATAATATGTATATGAGAAATGCAGGAAATGTCCTTTAATGTATTATGCTATTAGATATTTGTAGGAGTTGAAAATTGGTTGAAAATTACTTCCAAGTTGGTTTCCAAATGAGTTCCAACCGAATAAAGAAAGTTACATTCACGCACGAATTTTGTCTTTGCATTGTAGTCAGTAATTTGATAATAACTTTGTCTTCCGATATCTGATTGAGTTAATTCAAAATGTTTCGAAAAGTTCACTCAAAGGGCTACAATTTTGCTATAAGTAGAAATTTTCGAATTCGAATTTTTAGTATGCCAAAAATGGGTTTCAATTTTTTACTAAAAATCCGAAAGATATCTTATGTGACTGGAAGTCGATTTATGATAATATTCCGATCATATTCTATTCCTTTTTTACTTCTAATTACATCAAATTGACTATTGTCAATTTTTAAAGTATCTATTGTAGTCCAAATCAACCACTGGATATTTACAATTTGATCCTCAAATTTTGTACTTCCCCATTTTTAGCCATTTTTGGCTTCTTTCTTTTAATTCAACTTCAAGTTATCGAGTTTGACCTAATAAACAAAATATATAATAAATTATGTTATAATTGCTTAAAGAACTATTAAATATCGATATTTCAAAGTCTAAATAAATGTATAAAATATACTTATCAATGAACATTATCTATCGAACATTTTTTGTACAACTAGTAGACACAAATTTTATAAGAAATGGAAAAAGATGTCAACTCTTCATTACTGATCATATCAAAATCTTATGAGTAAAAAATTAAGATTAGTAATTCAAAAATTTTTGAGCTTGTAGCAACAATTGTTTCCATAAAGAAAAATCTAATAACCTTTGCCACTGGGCATGTGAAATGCAGAAGCAGGAACCCTCCTTCCTCTCCACCCACACGACTTCTTCTGTGGTTATTCAAATTCAGCCTCAAACTCATCTTGTAGCCATTAAACATATAACATCTCCATAAACAGGAAAGTAAATGATCAAAATTATCAAATAATATCTCTAATAAGAAATTGAATTTGAGAATGATAACTTCATGAGCAAAATGATACACAATAATCCAACAAAATCTAGAATAACAACAAGAAATCCTATTTGACAATTCAAATCAAATTCGAATCTTTAAAAATGAAGCTAACAATTTAAGAGTTTTAATTATAGACATAAGATGCATATCATGCACTCAAGATGTAAATAAATACTAATGCAACAATGAGTGTCTTCACCTAAGATCTAGAAACGATTACATAAAAACCTCAAGGTCCACAAGTATTTCTTCCCCCTAAATTAAACTATGAATTTAGACCAGAAAAAAAAGAAAACGAAAAACCAAAACTCAGTCTTTTTTAATTCAAAACAACTTAACCCATCCTCTAATTCACAATGGATTCTTCAATTTTTCATCATATAAATATTACCCAGAAAGTAAAAAAAAAATATACGTGAGCGAGATAGGCGAATAGCGTACTTGAAATCGGAGTCGAAAACACCACCTATCATGAAGATGAAGAATGCCGTGATGATGGGGTCGGAAACACCAGTGGTGTATTGCCTGGAAATCATTATAAAGAAATAATAGATTTAGGGCTTGGTTGTGATTGATTCATGAATGATTAATAGTAGAATCTGGTGTGGTAATGAGTAGCGAAAGGAAAAAAGAATCATTCTTTTCATTTCTATGTCTCGTTTCCATGTCAATCCACACATTCCTTTAAAAAGTCAAATGAATGGAAGGGATCGTGAGGTGTTGGTGGGATTAGATTAGTTCAACCTTATTTGGTTTTCTTGTGACAGTAAAATTTAAGGTTAATTAATGTTAATGAAAAATTAAAAAAATTAAAAGTGCATTAGTCAAATTTTTAATTAATGGGCCGTATGAGGTGTTCACGAAATTATTCTTTTGATTTTTTTAAACCCGCAAGTATACGATTTGGAACAAGTAATAAAGTAGAAATTAGAGTTTGAATGTCATTTCACAGAAATTGAGTAGTTTAATTCTATATAACTTGATCTTAACTGAAACCAGATTATTCAATCAAAAAATTATAAATTGATTAACCATAACCTAGACTAAATATGGAATTGTATGCGAATTTTATGAACTATAATGCAAATTGACATCTTGAATGCAAGATAGATGTAAAAAATGAATGTAAAGCGCACTAAGATCACGAATTGACAACATGTTGAATTATTGAAGAATTAATGCTCCTAAATTTATCCAACAATCTCTCTTGAGTAAAGATGAACATATTCTCATATAGCATTGGCTTATATCTTTATGATGGGTACAAATATAGTAGAATGCATGTGCTTTTGTGAGTACTTAAAGATTCACGTAAGACATAGCGGTTTATCTCAATCTCCTATCGCACTCTACGATGATTTATACCTTGTCGAACTAATTTTCTTTCTCTTGAATGCGTGAAATATGTCACCACACTCACACAATTACGTGCACATAATTATGAAAGCAATAAATTATATATAAATCATTCAAAGTTCAATAACATGGTTAGATGTCAAAATTGCAAAACTAGAAATTAAAAAGTTATATCACAAGGTTCATCGATCTCCTAGTACATGAAAATCTAGCCCAGCATGGAGAAATTAACAAAATGCACAATAGTTGTAAGAAACGGCATCACTGGTGTAGGATTTGGCATGTAATCTCGTTGATCTTCGCGTCTCTCTTCGTGATTGTGGTGTAAAATCTCCTCCAATATGTTTTTTTTTTCTCTCCCAAGGCATTCTCCCTTGAATATGACGGCTTTTTTTATTTTTATACCATGTCTCGATTAGGTTTCTTTAAGAATTTGCACGCAAAACAGAAACTGTGGATTTGCACCAAGAAAACAACCATGTGACTGCATGTTTCAAGTGAGTGGCTCCTCTTGAAGTTCTGGTCACCACCATGTGACCGCGGAAACCACCATGCGACCGTGTGGCGGTCTCTTCTTTTTCAAGATAGACATTTAGTCCCCCATTTCTAATTTCTCGCGTCCCGACTTCTTTCTTCCATTGTTCTTCTCCCAGTATTTCAATTCTTCCACAAATTGATTCTTGAGTCTTTTGCTTCTTCATTTCTACCTCCGGTTCTTCTTTTGATTATTTACATGTTGGTCCCTGAACTGTCATTCTTTTCCATCATGGTCCGTTTTCTGTATTTTCTTGTTTCTAACGTCCTATATTATAAACAAAGTGGTGCTTAGCTCATTCACCTTCTAGATTTGTCCTTTGGGTCAACTTTCGATTATTTGCACTTTCGTCCCTAAACTTTCGTTTTCTTTCGTTTTGGTCTTTTTTGTGTCTTTTCTCGTGAATTCCATTATATCCATCAATATGGTCCTACAAAACTAAGAAGCACCGACACGGATTCGAGTGTCCGACAATGCGTCGGACACCTCGACACGCGATTTTTTGAAAAAGTTCCAACACGATACGTTACCGACACGTTGATTAAAATATTATTTTTAACTTATTTTAATTTAATAGTCTAAAGTAAGAATTTTTTATACTTATTACATTATACACACACACACACACACTATAGATTTGATTTTTTTGTATGTTTGATTTTTAATGAAGGGTAAAATGGTAAAAATAATAATTCATTGCATTTTTAAACAATAAAGCTGGAAAAAAAGTTAATATATGCTAAAAGAAATTTATATTGTTGTTAATGGGCCCAACAAAAGCAATTGATTTACATCATTGACTTTTCAATTCCTGCCTGGTTGCCTCATGTCTCTTCGTGTCTTCTCATTTAGTGCTTGTCTTCTTCTTCACCATCTTCTCTGCGTTTCTTCTTCTTTCTTCTTCCTCAGTTTTCTTCTTCAGTCACCGTCCACCTCTTTTTGTATAAAATCTGCATTTTTTCTTCTCCGACACGTCGCAAGTAACTCGGACACGTGTCGACGACGTGTCGGTGTCCGATCGGACACCGACACGTCGTTGCCGACAGCGTGTCCGTGCTTCCCAGCTACAAAACAAAATTGCCATATTCAATTGATTTTATCAACAATTAGTCATATTTTGTGGATCGAATAAGTGTATAAAAACATACTTATTACGAGGCCTAATTTTGCTAATGTAAAAATAGATGGAACTTGATCGATTTGGATAAATGCTGTCCATTTTCAAAATGTTATGAGGAAAAGTAACCTAGAATAAAATGTTGGGAATCTTTATCATCACTTACCCAAAATTCAAAAATAATATTAATAGGATATATTCAATTGAGACTTTTAATAAATTTTTTGGGATTTAAAAAAGTTTAAGAGTAGTACTGGCCCTAAAAACTTTAAGGTCCTAGGCGATTATTTATTATAAGGCCTTTATATATAATTTTTCACAAGCGTAGCAAATATTAAATATTTAGATAAATAGGATATTTATGTTTAAATGAATAAATTGTACAAAAGTAATCATAGAAATGTTTTATATACTAACATAAAAACATAAGGATAAATGCGTAGAAATTTTTTGAGGCCCCTATGCCGTTGCCTTAGTCGCTTTGATCCAGGGCCGCCTTTATTTAGGAGTATTCAATGTAGATTTTTTGAGACCCTTTAAAAGTAGGTGTATTCAATCGAGATTTTTATAAATTTTTTAAAAAGTTTCTAAAAGACATGGTGCATTCAATTAAAATTCTTTAGAAGTTTCTATATGTTTTGGGTTGTTCAAATTTTAATAAGTTCCAGGGACATTTTTAAAAATCTTTGGGGTACTAACTTTTAATCAAAAAGTACTTATATAAAATCTTAAAACTTATCTCTCATTAATCACAAGGTTTCTGGAGACTGTCACAAAAAAAAAAAATAATAATAATAATAATAAAAAATTGCTATGTATTTATTTCAATATTTATTTTTCATTTTTCCTTCTACAAATATTAGAGAAATGATTAAAATTTATTTTTTCCTATTGATTATTATTTTTTATTTATCTTTATATCTCTTTTATTGTTTATCTCTATTTTCTATTGAAAAAAAATTGAGTTATGATTTTTTTCCCTTTTCTCATTCATTTTTTTTGGTGAAAAATATCTATTTTTTATTTAATTACAAAATTGTATATGGAAAATATACAATTAAATTTAAATATATTGTTTTTAATTTTTTAAAGGTATATCATATTAATAATACTGAAAATTAAATTTATTTTTTTATCATATATAAATATGTATAATTTTGATTATTATTTATTTAATTTTGATCTTAAATTTTTATTCTTTTTAAAATAACTTTTTAGTTTATCGGGAGGGAAAGGGGAATTGTTTCACATTATTGCACTACATCTACGTGAATTCGACTTCAAATGAAAGTTTTCACAAGTCTTATGAATTTTACAAAAGTTTATAAAAATTTTAAAATGAAAGTTTATAGAACTCTAGGACAATTCCACTTGAACAGGGAGAGGGACAGAGGCTGAAAAAACAGAATGAGCTGGCAGACTGTCTTTGACTGTTTTTTTTTTAAATTTTCAAACTCTCCAATAGTATATTGACACCTGTCCGATCTTTTTTTTTTTTAGCCTGGTTTTGAATCTGTTCCTGTAGCATTGCTCTAGAACTCTATGAAAGACTTCCACTAATTCCAACCCCGTTTGCCTCCCATTTTGTGGTAATGAAAATGAGTGAAATAGTGTTTTTTTTTTTTTGAAAAATGAGTGGTTAAAAAAAAAAGGAAATTTTTTTTATTTAAGTATAATATTATTTTATAGAAAATTGTATGGTTGAAAATAGAAGAGAGAACAATGAAATGTGATATAATGTATAATGAAAATTAATGAAGGCCAAATGGGGGATCCATATAAATATACAAACAATTCACGAAATCCACAGAAGTCATAACTTAAAAAAAAATCCATCTAAATTTTCAAAAATCCCAATTGAATATACCCCCTAAGTTTTTGGAAAACAATATATAACATGCCTGTTTGAGTCCTATTTTAAATTTAAAATGCATTTTGTAATAGTATTTTATTTGAGAATGTGTGACTACAAAATAAGAAATTTTTTTAGATTGACGTATTAAATTATTTTATGAGAGAATTTGTGGTTGAAAATGAATTTTGAAAAAATGAATTTTCAAAAAATGGTGGCCAAACATAGGCAGTGTGATGTATTTATATAAAAACATGGTGTCAATATAATCACTAAATTTAAAACTCTTAAGGGAAAATTGCAGCAGCGATACCTGACTTTTCACTTTTTTGTGAACTTTACCCTAACCTTTAATTTGTGCTATCGAAGATCTCTAACATTTTAGAAATATGCAACATTTTGTCCATTTGACCGTTAATTGACCAAAAATCAAAGGGTTAACTTAATTTTGACCAATTTTAAAAGGTTAAAATAGTAAATTTATATTTTATATAATAAAACATTTAAAATAAAAATAAAATAAAATAATTAAATCAAAAAATTGAAAAACCAAAACCCTATTCAAAAGGTCATCTCTCCCACGTATTCCACCAACCCCAACCTCAACCTCAAAACCAAAACCAAGACAATAGGAGCTTCGCCACCGGCCATCTCCACCACCCAAGACAACAAGTACATTTTTGTGTTCATGTAAAGCATATGGATTATCGAGCTTGGACAGTCCATGGATCTTCTGAACTCAACTGGTCAAAGATTAGCAAAATTCGCAAGTGCCCTTAACATCCTTTTTCAGTTCCAGCTGTTGGAAGGGAAAATTGGGAACGTAAAGGATCTTAATCAGCTTGGAATCAAGTTGGGCGAAACTGTAGTTCACTGGATGCACCATTGCCTGTATGACATAACAAGTAGTGATGTGGTTACATTGAGGTTATTGAGTTTGGTAAGGCTGAAATTGATCACGATCGTTGAACAGGATTTGAGTCACGGGGGGAGTTTCCTAGGGAGATACGTCGAGGCCTTGCATTATTGTTCAACATTGTTAAAAAAAAAAAAAAAGGTTAAACCCCAATCTTGAGGGCCCCCACCGCCCCGCCCCTAGAGCTTTGTGAGGGAGGTAAATCTCGGGATGTGCCCCAACAGGTCAGGAAACAAGAGGTGCTTGTAGACTGCCATGTCTCAAGAATATTGTTCAACATTGTTCGATGCTTTAGGTGATGGATTGGGTGCAGATAATATAGAGAGGCATACGGTAGAGCAGCAATTGTTTGGTGTGAGATTAGGAATATTGTCGTGGACTTAAGGGCAATGACTAATTAGTCACGAATAGAAGCAATAGTCTAACATATATGATATCATTAGTACGAAGACTTGAGGAGTAGTATTGACGGATAAAGGGAAATAGAGTTCGTTAAACACCAAAAGTCTTGATGCATATACCCTCACTCCCTATGTTGACAAAAAGAGCAAAAAAAATTGAGACTTAGTGAGCACGTAAATTAAAAAAATATTTCGCACGTAAATTTAATTTTTTTTCCTACTGTTTAAACACATTTAAAAAAAAATCACTATACAAAACAACATTTTCCGTCAATTTCTCTTTATAATAGCCATCAAACATGGGCTCAAAGCACCATACATTGTGAGCTTATAAGAAAGTTTGATAAATGTTATCTTGAACATTCTCTTAGACACTCATATTGCAGTGTTGTAGTACATGCCTCGTGAGGAGGAGACGGGTTTGACCTCCCTCATGGCCCGATGTGTGAGGGAGAGATGGGTTTAGTCTCCCGCAAGGCTCGATGTGTGAAGAGGTGATTGTTGAGGCTGTCCCACATCTGTTGTAGAAAGGGTTGGTGGTCAGTTTATAAGTATAATGGAAAATCTCACATCTTGAACTAATTTTTCGGGTTGAGAAGACCCAATATTGTCCAACAGAATGCACATAATATTCACATGCTCA
>NW_019240654.1:70036-76430 GCF_002742605.1 Olea europaea var. sylvestris | reverse complement strand
ATTCTTGCCGGCGTCATTTCCTCTCTCTCTCTCTCGTCTTTCCTTAAGTTTCTTTTACTTACAATCTGTAAATAATAATAAAACCCGTATATTATTCGTGTAGCATAGACAAACCGTGTGTGTTTGTGTGGATGTATAGAATACGCTTGTGTGGGGATTCCGGATTTGTAGAAGAGAGAGACCAACAGGAGGTGGAGACAACGGCGGCGGACAGCAGTTTGAAAAATAGTTGGATTTCGTTGTATTTATTTAATGCATGCACGATACATATATATAGAGGGTCTTTGTTTGACCCTAATTCTAATGGAAAAATGAATTTTAAAATAGTAGATTAATAAAGAATGTGTGGATAAAAAATAAGAAATTTTTTTTAATATTATTTTAATAAAGAATATGTGATTGAAATGAAGAGAGAGAAAAATACATTTTTAAAAAAATTGGCATAATTAGTAAAAAACTATAAAATAATAATCTGAAACGTCCAGCAGTAAGATGTACTTTACTTTGACCGGTAAAAAATATTTTTTTAATTCATTTTACTGTTGTAAACTCTTTTATTTTTACAAAAGTGTCCCTCATTTTATAATAAGTTGTCTCATAAGCAAAAGCAGCAAAATAATTGAAGTCTTTTTGTCTCATCTTTCATGGGTGTTTCTTTAGATAAGCTAAAGAATGAGCCATATATAGCCCCTGTTTGTTTTCTATTTTTTTTAATTAAAATGAAAAATATGATCGTTATTCATCACATCAAATCACCAAATTTGAATTTCTATCTCTATCTCTTGTGTGGGACTCATAACGACTATATTTTTCATTCTCATTTATACATTAATATGTATCAAACGAGCTCATAATAACTTATTTATAATCAATTGAATCACAAATCCTACAATAATTTTACAAAAAGATTGGCCACTTGTCTTATAAATTATAATATATGCTTAACTTCCCTTTATTTTATTTTATTTTAAAATACAATCTTTAAACTTTTAAATTTGTAGAAAGTTTGTTTCAATGAATAATTTTATATACTTTATCGTTAAAAGTTCAACTTTTCATCAAAAGATTATAAGGAACAACTCACCACATACTTTTAAACCTGTTTTTCACTCTCAAAATAATGATATTTCATTCTTTATTATTTTAGTAATTTTTCGATAAATTTTATAAAACAATGTTTACATATTTCACCACCGCTATTTTGTTAGACCATCACCATCGTCACCATAAACACAACCCCATAACCACCACAATCTCCATTGGCCCTTCCTCTCCA
The DNA here is from genome assembly GCF_002742605.1 of Olea europaea var. sylvestris. Lineage (NCBI taxonomy): Eukaryota > Viridiplantae > Streptophyta > Magnoliopsida > Lamiales > Oleaceae > Olea > Olea europaea. Next base: position 75,154 of record NW_019240654.1, on the reverse strand, counting down.
CCACCGCCTTCCTTTAAATTTTACAAGTACCATTACTCGTACCACAATAATGTCGGAACTTCAATCCTCCTTCATTTCAATGAAACGATCATATATGCAAACATGATTAGATTGATCATTTCAAATCATAAGATGTCGGCATCCGAAGTGATAAGAGAGAGAGAAACAAAGTGAATCTCAAATGCCAATATATCATGATTTGAATGGTCCGATGTGTCGTGATCTAAATAGTCGATCATATCACGTGTGCATATAGGACCGTCACATCTAAACATTTCACGAAAATATTACTAGACAATTGCAAGAAATAAGTGGGAAGCTTACCATCTTTAACTACAACAACTTTCGTTTATAAAATTAGAAAAAAAAAAAAAAATTCCAATCCTAAAGATCCATAGGATTAATTGTGGATCCAAAATAACAATAGAACATTTGAGTCTTCGATTTGGATTTAGTCTTAGATATTTGTATTTTAATTTTGTATATCTGGAGATGTACGTATTTGAGGCTTAGATATTTAAGTCTTCGATTTGTATTTCAATTTTATATATCTGGAGAAGTATGTATTTGAGACTTAGATATTTGAGTCTTCAATTTAAATTTCCTCTTAGATATTTGTATTTCAATTTTGTATATTTGGAGAAGTATGTATTTAGCCAAAACACATTTTTCACAACTCTGACTATTCAATTATTCGGGTAACAATGCCGGTCATAGTTTTTGTTTAGCATAGTCATGCCTCAGGCGTCATGCCTTACGTGATCACACTTCATTAATTAACATTGACTTTGACATTTAGGATGAATACATATTGAAGAAACCAGAAAGCTTCTTTGAGAATGTCTGGTGAAGGGTTATTCAGCCCACGTTTGACCTACGTTAATTTTCATTTTATTACATTTTATATTTCTTTCTCTTATTTTTAACTACATAATTTTTTATAAAATAATATTACACGTAAATTCAAAACTTTTCATTCTTTTTCAACTACTCATTTTTAAAAAAAAAAAAAAAAAAAAACTATTTTACTCATTTTCATTTCTACAAAATGGAGAATAAACCGAGGCTCAATTGCCGACAATTAGATGGTCACTTCAAGCGGACAAAAATGAAATTTGGCCCAACGTTTTTTTATTTTTGTAAAAATCTAACCTTTGAGAGAATCATTTCCTTCTTCTCACATGTGATGTGCCCTTGCATGGGCAAATCTTGGGCCCATATTTAAGTTTTCTTATAACACCATAATCACATGCACTAGTTGATGAGGTAATCATATTACAAGAGTTGAAGATAGAATGTTGTTTGGTCCGTTGAAAGAAAGTTCCAGGTGGAGGGAGGAAGTAAGGCCTACCATCCATTGGCTTACAACCTCAAACATTTAGTACATGTGCAACTCATGCATACTGTGCAAGTTCAGTTGGTGATTCATAAACACACTTTGCATCCACACATTTCGTATTAACATCCACTTATAATTTGATCACCGACTAAACATGTACTAGGCAGGAAAGAGAAAAATCCCAAGCTCCATGGGCAAGGATACGAAAAAGAATGTAAATTTCATTATTTCCCCCGTCCGTGGAGATGTGCCATCAATGGACAAAAACACCATTTCTCAACAAAAAGACTAACACATACTNAATTTCATTATTTCCCCCGTCCGTGGAGATGTGCCATCAATGGACAAAAACACCATTTCTCAACAAAAAGACTAACACATACTGGGTAAGTTAAATCCACAAATGCAAATGCCAAAAACAACCAGACAGCCAGTTACAGTGAGTAAATTCCAGTGTTATGAGTAAAATTCAGATGTGTGAAATGGGAATGGCTGATTTGATCTGCCCGTCAGCAAATATGTACACCGAAAGAATATGCCAAAACAATGAAACAATGGAATTGAGTAGCAAGACGAACAAGAATAGGAAATAATGTCGATATACAAGAGGCAAACAAGATTCTGACCAAGTTGCTGAATCTTTAATCACGAGAAATCCATAAAAGGTTAGGTAGGCAAGTGATGTTCTGATACTCAAATGTTTATTAACCAACGATAATGCAGTAAGCACGTGTTCCGACAAGAAATTCGTGACATTAATTTCCCTTTATGACATCCCAGGGTAATAAAAAAAATATAAAGATGAAATTGATCGTGTTTCATAAGAGAATCTACTCCATTGCAAAGATACCAATTAAAATGTAAAATTCCATTGAGTGGAGACCTGCAAAAGCAGTTCCGTAGTCCCTTCTGGAAGTTGAGACACTGATGAATGATCTAAAGCTCAAAGGATTGGAAAACAAGGTAATTACAAGACAGTAATCACACAAGTCCATTTTGCTCAATCTTCAATCATGCTCATCCAAAGCAATATTTTTATTCCTTATTTCTCTTCCAACAGAAACGAAGTACAGGATACAAGTGATGACAACTCATCTGGTGTTGCAAATCCAGAACCTTGCCATCGAATTCTCCCAAGTTTGTCGATCAAATAAATATACCTGCAGATCATCAATGCTTGTTATGCACCAATTAACTTCTTTTGGCTAATCATGGTGGAAAGTTGAATAAATTTTAAGAACAGAAAAAAGAAAAAAATAGTGAGAACAATAGATACCCAGTAAGAAGGTTCAAAATTTTAAGCTCCTTTCTGAAGTCATAATGATCGCCAAATGAATAAACTATCTGTGACTGCACTATATTGTTCCTCTCTGCAGGCTTAGATTTCCTCATTATCCGAAGTAGAATCTTCTTTATGGGATTGCGAGTCAATAACCATGAATCTATGAAGGATACCTAGATGTGAGAAGTTGTTCATTAGAAGTTGTACAAAAAGTGACCATATAAAGATGACAGTCGTTCACTACATATATAAAATTAAACAACAAATTATGGTGAAAAACTCTAGCCAATAATTGCAAAAGATGAATACATTGTAGACATCCATGCCTCCTTCATGTCCCTTGGGACGACAAGGACGAATTATAGTAGTAAGCAAACACCTGGGCCTATTCGCGTATCCTCATGATTATTTCTTGGTTAGTTTATCCAAAATTGACAATTTCTAGCAGAATATACAAAATTAATGTTGCCATTCTATAAAAAAGATTGTCTATTTTACCAATAGAAATCCTTTTGATGTTAAAGTAGTTGCCAAAGGAAGAGGGCATAAATGGTCAGAGCAAAGATCGAGGCCGGCCTAACAAATTTAACTTTATCACCCACACTTTTATTTAGCCCCTGTTTGAGCACCATTTTTCCCAAAACTCATTTTTTTCAAAACTCATTTTTAACCACATTCTTCCATAAAATAATTTTACATGTAAATTCATAATTTTTCCTTTTCTTTTTAACTACACATTCTCCAAAAATTCAAAACACATTTCCCCAAAAAATGAGGCTTAAACAGGGGCTAAATCAATTGAATTTATCTCCCTTCCTAAAAACAAAGCGCGTTCCGGTTTCTTCTCAAAATTAACAACCTAGTTTTCCTAGTTTTCAACTAAGAGACAAAGTATCCAAGATACATTTTGAAAGTCAAGTTCGGAGTGGATTAAACTTCAATATAATTTTTCTCCACAGGAATACATAAACAGATAAAATTCCTAATAATCTCGGTCTAAATACAGAATCATAAAGGTTCACTTCAACTTGAAACTTTTAACTACTAAAGTAGATAAAAAATGAAAACAAAGCAAATCTTTTGAACTTTAATAGATTATTTCTATTAGGTAAAAGTTGAAAATTACAATACCTCATATAACTGAACATTTTTAGACTGGCCAAAAGCATCAAGGAAGGGAATGCTCCAAGAATCAACCATCGCCTTTTAGGGAAAAAAGAAATTATAAGAAGCTGAATGATCCACTGATGATTTCAAGTTTATACTAATTCTTACACAAAACTGTATGCAGAAACAATACATTTCTATTAGAGATAACTCAAGTGTGCACATGCAAAGTGTGATTCGATGAGTTCTCTAGATAATAATGAAATGTGATTTAAAATGTCCTTGCAGTAGAAGACCACCTAAAAACTTGTATTTAATCAACATTATTTAACTACGTCATTGTAATTCTTTCATCCGCTATATGTGTGTGTGTCTTTTTTTTTTCTTTTTCTTTTTTTTTTTTACTGTTGATAAAACATGAAATCTTTTTAGTCCTTATTGCTACTCTTTTATCATTGTAATTTGCTTGTCATTGTAACTTTTTCATTACAGTTAATGAAAAATAATTTTTTATGCGTTGTCTTATTTTGTATAATTATTTTTAACCTCACCAAGTATCAAATCTAAAATTTCAACACTAAAAATTGATACCTTTTCAAAATTTGTTATAATACTAATCCTACGATTCAATGTTGAAAAGCATTACAAGTTCACCTTCCAATCAATAAATATTGTCAAGTGCTTCTCTCTTTCTGTTATGAAAAAAAAAGGAAAAAAAAAAGAAACTCAAAGAATTTCAACTTACTAAACAACCGATCTTTCCTCCTCGCATTTCCACATATAAGATTACCTCCCAATCTATGAATATGGTTAAGTGCTTTCACGACTCAAAATCTAGTCAACTTGCTAAATTGTCAGTCTTTCCTCCTTTCAAAAGTGGATGCTTTTTGAGTTCAATGACTGGTTAACCACATAGAAACAAAGATTTTGAAGTTTCCTAATAAAAGACAATTTGACTTCAACACAATTTCTCAAATGTTTCCAAGTAGAGCAAAATGTATAAATGTTTTACAGTTGAAATAAACATTACCTTATTGGCATCTAGTATAGACAAACAGTTTTTAGAAGGCTTCTTGTTTGTCATTTCATTCTATCAACGAAAGAGAAGGGACTGAAATCTGCTAAGTTAAAATAATATTGTTTGTGGTTGAAGGAAAACTGAGCTTTGTCAATGACATTTAAAAACCAAAGAATTTTACATTCAGCTTAAATATAAAAGCTTCTAACTGGCTTTCGAAGGTGCAATTGCAGAGAAGAACTTTATGCTGAATTATGAATGAACTTATTAGCCTTTTTCCACACACTGCAAAGTTTTAGGTGACTTCCTTTTTCAAATTTTCATTAGGTCTTGCTCCTGGTTTTGTCGGGGGGTTGGGGGGGGGGGGGGGCA
>NW_019240654.1:49278-61787 GCF_002742605.1 Olea europaea var. sylvestris | reverse complement strand
CCAAAAATTACTATTCCAAAATACATTTTTCCTAAAACTTATTTTTAATTGAGCCCAAAGAGGGGCTAAAATTTAAAACCAATAATTTTTGTTAATACCTAAATAGGAAAACTCAATAGGAGAAATTACAGTGAATTGAAAAAATCATATTATTTTTGTAACCACTCAAGTGAAATTATTATAGCTTCATTCGTTGCAATCTCAATTTATTGAAATGCTATAAGAATTTTATCATAATCGCAATCAATAACTTAATCGTCAAAGATGAAATAGACATCATCTCACCATCTCTAATGGCCACTTTCGTGAATTTTAGCTTCTTGATGTTAATTGGAATTACTCAAAAATTTTCAACGTTGACAATAGTAAAAAAATTAATTTTAATGTAATGTTATTCATTATCAAAGATGTTAAGCACCAATTTATGTGTGACAATTACATGATATTAAATGATATATTCATTTAAATACAAGTCAAATGACTTATTTAATTGGATTTATAAAATGGAACCACCTAAACTGGTGCTAAAGAACGTTATTCTTAATTTTAACATCTGCAATTTCTTGGTGCTATAACCGTCACATAAATATTGTTTTTGTGTTATTTCTTGATACTCAAAACACACCCCAACGATTTTTCCTAGGAAAAATTTCAGCAGTGGTCCCTAACCTTTCACTTTTTTGCAAACTTTAACCTAGCTTTCACTTTGTACCACCACAGCTTCAAACCTTTCAAAAATATGCCAAAAAATCCATTTGATTGTTAGTTGATCAGATTAGTAAAAAATTAATCAATTTTGACCAAACAAAAAAGGGCAAAATGATATATTTACATTTTTCCAAATTATTAACAATTACAACAATTAAAAAAGAAAAAAAAAACAAAAAAGGAAGTTTGCCCTACTCACCTCGTGATGCCACCTATTGAAAATCACTCAAAACACCAACCAATCGTCGTCCAAACCACTGGATATCCATACCATTAGAAAGCTCTCACTTTCCTCTTCATAACTCATCCAACCACTGGCCATAACTCGGACAAATTTGGCCAAAAATTCAACTTAAAACAGGCTGGTCACTCACCAAAAAATACCTTTGGCGACACCCATGCGAAGCTCACCCTCCAAGTTGACCAAGCACCTACTGATACCCATGTAACATCAAACGAAGCTGTAAATCCAAATCTATAGTCAATTCTTCGAACAGCAAACTTAGATCGTTCAAAGGACAATTGCGGTGTCGACAGTGCAACCCACGATTGTGAACCAATGTCATAGTTCCCGCCTCATCAAGGCGCATCTACTTGTTCCATGGGTCATCATCAATTTTACCTTAATGCGGACGAACCAGAATTGACAGTTCACGCACAGGAAATTCCAACTAATTCCCTTTCAATCGATGATTCAACAAGACTCCAAATCGTCAATTCCAGTACTCAACCCTTAATTGATGTTGGTATGACTATGGATCATGCTTCAATTGTACCAATTCCTCAATCAAACGAGCCAATTTCTAATTTGAATCCAAGAACATTTTGTTTAATTGTTGTTGTAATTATTTAATAAATTTGGAAAATGTAAATATACCATTTTACCCTTTCTAGTTTGGTCAAAATTGATTAAATTTTGACTAATCTGGTTAACTAACGGTTATTTGGACATCGGGTGCATATTTTTTAAATGTTTGATACCGTGGGTGGCACAAAGTGAAGTTAGGATAAAGTCTGTAAAAAAATGAAAGGTCAAGGACTGCTGCTGCAATTTTCCCTTTTTCCTATTTGAACGAAAGAATATCATGGAAATCGTAAAAAAGAAAAAGAAATTGAAATTAGTAACTATTTTATTCCAAACAATTGCGAATTTCGCTATTTCTTACACATCAACAATTTCGAATTTTTTTTTCCTTCGAGTAAAATCATTTAAACGAATTTCTCCGACTATTATTAGCTTTCTTGTTGCCTTTCCGTCTACATCTCCAGGCTATGGATGGACCCACATGGGATCATGAGGGGTCAAATGACCCTACAATTTTTATTATTTTTTAAAATCTCTAGTCGTTTTCTTCGCTGTTTATTTTAACGTGCTCATTACGAGATGTCAAACGATCCAAAATGTTGAATTGTTAAAACCATTTCAAAGTGCTCACAGTCTAGTTTTTTGCTCATTAATGACACGTGAAACGGTCAACAGCAACAAAACTTATGACGCGTCAAAGTAGACTATTTCGAACTACTATTTCTAAAATTTCAATAATATGCTAACTTTAAAAACTCACTGACAATTGTACTCTAGCTGAATCCACAAATCGCCTACATCACTAAGAGGTTTATTTCGAGAACTACATTGTAATCATATCGAATGGTCCAAACGGATAACGAAAATAATTAGACGTGTGTCAAATGTACGTCTCTAAAAAAAGTCTAACATATCTTTCCTTTAAAAGTTTTTAATTATTTCATTAACGTTTATTATTTTTGCACAATGAATTTCTCAATATAATTTACATCATTTTATTAGCAAATTTTACATGAAACATGACATAAAATTTTTTAGAATCGTTACAGGTTAAATGTAATTTAAATTACTTTCAAATTAAATTTGAATTTCATTTACTTCTTAGATTGGATTTGTATTTTATTTCAATTAATTTACTTCCGACATTCAACTTGGTTGACTCATCGTCAGCTCAGTATTTGTCAACGAGGTGGTAAACAAAACTATACAAGTAGTAAAATCTATTTGACAATAATTATAATGATATAATTATATGACATTTTCAAAGTCTCAAGATGCATAGACTACAATTGTAGTAATGTATTGACTTATTTTAATATTACGTTGATTTAAAAAAAAAAAATTACATTTTAACCTTTGATCCCACAAATACATATGGTCTGTCTCGGCCCTGGTCTCGAGCTACTTCAATTTGAAATTATATTGAGAATCTCAATTCTTTACTGGTTTTAGCTCTCTCTATCTTGATGCAGCTGGAGACCGTGTGATGCTGCCCACCATGTCGAGTGCCACGCATGGCTGATCAACCGGTACCTGAAAAATCACACAAAATTCAATCAAATAAGTTCACCTAATTTCACTTTTTGCAAGAAGGATATTCTGAGAAGTGAGAATTCATTTACAGATGGTTTCCGACACGGAAAAGACTTCATTTTCCGACACTTTTTAGTTCTTTAATTGAATAGTTGGAGAATTAGTATTAATTCCATGCAAGTGTACCTCAAAGTGTAAGTTGAGTTGACTGAATACAACAATTTATATATTTTTATTACACATTAATTCTATCTATACAGACTACCAAACATATCAATATGCATTCAAGTGTGTACAAGACTTCTATCCCATATTTGATAGGCTAGATCGAATTGAATCTGAATAGATTTTCAAATCAAAACTATTTTAAACAGTTTGGAAAAAAAAAAAAATCGAAACCCAAACTATTTTTACTAGTTTAAGATTCTCTCAAGCCTACACCTAACGATTTGCCGTGGTTTAAAATTGTGATTTGACCGTATACTTTTTCTTGGTGTTCACTTTATTGTCACTAATGGTGATAAATACACGCCAACTGTAATTTAAATACCAATAGAACCAAAGAAAAGTCTCAAGGATGGGAATATGAAATTATGATAATTAACTAATTAGAAGTATTTGGTTATGGACACTTCATCAGATTTCCCATCTTGTATTAGAATTTAATAGTTATGTCTATTTTGGAGGTTAAAACTGTAATTTACCGGTCTAATTTCAAGTAAATTTTATTATTAATTTTTTATTATTCTAAACGGTCCGGTTAAGTTTCAAATAGTCGTTAAAATTTCAAAAACTAAACCAAATCGTTTTAGGACTGTTTGACCCTTATTTCAAAATTGGTACGATAACGAGTCCACGTAACTCTAGATCGACTTCTATTTTATTTGATGGTTTTAGCTTATTCTGAAGGAAATAACCTTGAAATTTTCTAAAATATACAACTATAATCTAGTTACTCGGGTACAATCATGTTAATACTAATATTCAAAGTAAACAATGTTGGATCACGGGACAATTAGAAAAACTTGGGTTGCTTCCAATTGTTGTACTTAGGACTCAAGAATCGAGACCATGTACCTCATACCTTTGACTTCAATTATAATCACACAAAGGCCAGGCTGTTTCAGCTTGGGAAGGTATATAAGCCATTAATGGGCACATGAGTAAATCATGGTAGGATCATGTCTTGAACCAAAAATGGCATTAAATTTTAAATTTCTCTACACACAGTACTGTGTATATTGATCAGTATACGACAAGTCTTTTCAACAATGAAAAGGATAGGTTATAATTAGAATTTTACTTACAGAGTCAAAGATTTGGCGCAAGTAATAGAGAGTTTGATCTACTTACAAAGTGGCCAGCTCCAAGAATCCAGTAAAAATGTAAATTCTCGTATGACTTTGTGTAACCCTTTGTAGTTTTCTCATTCCCACAAAACAATGGTGTTCTCTCCATGCTCAAGAATGTTTTTAGTCCATCCCATCTGACAGAACAAATAATTATATGAATTTAATGTACTTTTCCTCCTTTTAACTTCTCATCTTCTCAACGTTAGCACAGACGTGGTGATAATTATTCTTAATTTACACAACAATTCACGTGTAATAACATCAATCTTACTTGAGCTTTTCGAGCCACGCTTCAGTTCCCTTGGTTGAACAGATCACATCCAACTACAACAACCAAATAATGCACATCATTTTTCTGTAATCAGCTAATTTTTGTGGCAATCAATAGCAATGCTACTACAACTTGAGGGATTTGATTGAATCATGCTACAGTGACATAATCATTGACATAATTATTGACATAAAACGTTACATGGCACTTCATCATTAAACTATTTTAAACACAATCAACTTTTTTATCCAATCACATCTTGTCAACCAATATTATGTCATTACATCTGTGAATGACTTTCTGTCAAAGTGGAATAACCCTTATTGATTATACGCGATTTAATAAGGACTAAGAATATCATCCCATAATTGCACAATATAATTATTGAGAACAAGAGCGAAAGAAGTATAAGAATCCTCTTACTTGACCACTGTATACTGTGATATTGACTCCTTTCGCAAGCAATTCATCAACCTCATTGATCCTTGGCCTCATGAAGTCTCCTTCAAGTGCAGTGAAAACAAAATCTGATTGCCCTCCCCATCTGCGAATTAAACACATTATTAGCCCTTACTAATGGGGGATTGTAAAAAAACAAAACACACTAAAATTCTGTCAATTTTTTAACTCACTGGACATTGTCTGGGATTATCTTTAGCTTCTTTTTAATAGGACCATTCATAAGGCTATCAAGATCACCATCGCCATCGGGAGTTGGCCTCAAAGAGTTCAAGTATTTCAAGTAACGCTTTTTTGAAATTTCCCGTTTTAGCTCAGAAGCTGTCATGGATACTGGATCCATCCCTGAATCCAATAGAAAATTGTAGAAATCCTGCAAAAATACTTCATTGTGCACGATTCAGAATGTTTATCCTTTGAGAAAAATGATTTTATACACAATTAAATCAATCCAATTGTCATTGGATGTCAATGGATTGAGCAGGGATAAGATGGAATTTTACCACTGAGTTGCTGCTAGAACCAATGACATGCTCGAGTTCGCTCCACGTATCTGTTGCCTCTACAAACTTACCAGCTGCAAGTTCTTGTTTAATTTGCTGCGCTAGACTGTTTTTCGAATAAATTTGTTAGCCAAAAAAAAAAAAACTAAATAAATTAAAAAAAAAAATCTTAACTCTAACTAAATTAAGCATGGTAAGAATTAAGAAACGTTGACCTGTCTGACTTTTGTGCACCATTGTTGTCAAGCCTTGAGACATCTTTAAGAAGAGGACCCCATGAGAACTACAATGAACTTTAAATTTAGTACAATTCTCACTTTCCCACCGTAGTAAGATAATTAAAATATGTCCCCTTATACTGCTTACCACAAAATCTTCGGGTGAAATCCAAGTGTCCCCCAATGCAATTCCTGCAAAAAGAAAACAAATTCAATGTACATCCGTACCTAGTATTGAACATGACTGTATGTATGATCATCAAAGTTTAAAGGTTCAAATTGGATCCTTTTTTCACATCTATATTTGAATTCATCAACCTAAGATTCCAAAATGAGAAAAAGAAATGACGATTACCTCCAAACTTGAGCTTTAATTTTCCTGCCTCTATTGCCTTTATTGCTGATAATCCAAGAGTGACAGCATATTTTCCTCCATAGGACTCTGCCACTACATAAAGAGGACTCTTTTGGAGGCTTTCATTTCTATTAAAAATTTCTATCAACAATGTAGTTAAATCATTTGCAGCTTCAACATCAGTTTTAACAAACAGATTTTTATTATCCTGCTCCACAAAACTATATCCAGTGCCAACAGGATTATCCTGTACAAAATATTTAGAAAAAAAATTAGAAAAAGAATTAAAAAAGAAACAAGATATTATAATTATGAATATTATAAAGAATTTTGTTCTTACCACAAATAGAAGATCAGCTTTTCTCAGCCACGTGGAATTTCTAGGCTTCAAAAAAGTGTCTAAAGGCCCAACCTCTTCAAAATTCCCAATTCCAACTCCAGAAGCACCCTGTTCATTACAAAATTTATACTACATATTCAGATATAAACATTTCACAGATCTACCAAAGAAGTAATGAGAAACTCAAAAGTATAACAAAAGTTACAATAATTGATTAATTTATACAAATTGAAAGTCTTACAGGTCCACCCTGTAGCCAAAGAATGATAGGCCATGGCTTGTTTGGATTTTCAGACCTGAATGGACTTCTGTAGTACCACCAGAACATGTGAGCCTCTGTTATATCACACAAAGAAAACACCAATATGAGCATAAAATAATGAACATAATTCTACATCTAAATCAAGAAACTCAGATCTGGAAAATTCTGAGAATTCTGCTTACTGGGTCTGACTTCAACATATCCCCAAGACTCTGATCCATCTTCTGTACTTGCACCATTGGCTATCCCTCCATGAGCCCACAAAAATGCAAGAACAAAAACTAAAATATACGACCTTTCCATTTTGACAGGAAAAAGAAAGATGAAAAGTTGTGCGCAGAAATGGTAATATGAGGTGTTTTTATGTACAAAAAGGATGGTATACTTGAGTGTCTCTGATCACAACAGAAATAACCAACAAAAAGTGGCAGCTGCCGGCAAGGAAATAAATAGCCAGAATTTTGACTTTACAGATGAATTCCCATAATCCTTTCAATTTAGAAAGTATTTATGGATTGTCCCGTTGAGCACGGAATCACTGTGCATATCTAAATAATACGGTACGAATGTGCTGCAAAGCTTTCACCATGGTTAAGAATTGGAGTAAAATATTACTGACATTCTCCTTATTATAGAAAGTTAAATGAATTGTGTAATTATTTTGGGCAATAATTTTCAGTAGATACTTGAGGTATTCCACACTGAAATTTTGCTGAAGATCGTATTTGGTGGCATGTAATTGGGATCTAAACATGAACTAAATGGAAGGGGTTAAAAACTCACTTGGTCACTAAACTTTCAAAGCATGTCGATTTAGTCATTAAAGTGTATTTTTAGCATATATGTTCACACGACTTCCATAATTGTTTCACTTAAGTCACTCTTCATGTAGTAACCATTTTGTTGTGGCGTCTGTCAGTAACCAATGACTGGTGAGATGACATCAATAAACTCTTTCATATTAACCCATCGGCTTATTCACTCATAGGAGATAAATGCGACTATAGATATTGATTTGTTTGGTTTTGTACCATGTAGACATTTCGAAGGAGTTTTTGGGTATTAAATGAGTTTTATAGCCAATTTATTGGCCAACTTCGAGGGACTTATTAGTTGGGTTTCATGTCTCGGTAAAGATGTTAATTAGGTGGTAATTAATCTTTGTCGTGAGGCGATTACAATCATATATTAAGTTGGCAAAATGAATTTGTGCGTGAATTGAAATAGAGTGATGCTAGATGAACAGAGCCCCACTAGCCTCCCATCTATAGTGGCGCCCCTGGATGAGAATGGCCAATCATCTAGAATAATTCATTGAAATAAGACTTCAAACAACATATATTGGAAAGCTTAAGATATATCTTTTTTATTTTACAATGAAACTTGTAATGGACTTCGACTAGTTTATAAAGTATTTCAATTTTCTAATATGTAATTTAGTACATCTTCCCCAGCTACCCCATAGACTAGCCTCAAGGTAGCCACGAGGGTGATGCTTCTCACTACTCATCACTTGGAACGATTCGTGGGTTGATCTGAACTTGCAAAAGGTACTACGCATACATACAAAAAGGTCATGGACAACTGAAATCTATAAGTTCAACTGATTTCATTCTAATTTTTCATCCCAAACCAATTCAAGTATAATTGATTTGTTTTTTTTAACTCATCTCCTGAATTTTGTCCAGATATTTCATGTTTCATTAAATTGTTGGTTGAATTTTTGAGCTTCTAAAAGTTTGAAAAAAATTCAATCAACAAGAGTATGACTAAGTTTTGATTCATAGGTTAAGATTAATGTTTTGTCGTATTAATTTTGAAAAGAAAGGTTGTATCTTGCGAGAAAGAGTACTGTTAGCACTAATGCAGGACAAAACTGTTTTAAGGGAGATTTCCCTCGACATATCTCATTTTATTTAATCGTCGTGATCTTTTACTTCAATTTGATGCTACTTTCTATGATCTTGGTCAAATTTTCAACAATTCATTTTTGTTTGCCACAAGTATTGCAGTTAAATACACAAATCTATCAAATCGACTAACATATATGTACCAGTGACTTAATTGAAAAACTTTGTAATTTGGATAACAACTGCAAATAAATTTGATGACTAAAAGTAACACATTTGAAAAGTTTAGTGACCTGTTAATTTTACGAGTGTTACAATAAAAAAAAAGAACAAGAAAAATCGTTTAAATTTTATCACGATTTTGTTGAAGAGTAATGCTTATTCATAGTCACAGACTGTATTAGTGATTTTTATGTGACAACTTATTATTTGAAATATTAACTTGTTATTTGAGTCAATAAAATTTGCAGTATTTGTATACTCAACTAATACAAATTTAGTTTATTGATCCATTTGCATGGTGCCAATCTAAGATTAGAAAAAGAATTCAAAAGTAAATTAATAAAACATATAAGAAATTTGGGCAATTTTCTAAACAAGATTTGTTCAATTTCCAATTGAAGTTATCTTAACTTATATTAAATTGATTTCGAATCTATATTTATATAATAGAGTATTTTATAGAATATGAATTTTAATTTAATTTGTGATTAGCTGCAGGTGAAAGATGCCAAAAACTAATATATATGAACAAATATATAAACACAAGACATTTATATCTATTTGTATGGCGGAAGATTGCGTGGTAGAAAGTTGTTTTCGCACGGTGTTAACTGTTAAGAAAGGGACATGAGAAACTTTTTCTCTCTGATATTCTCATTTTTCATCACTATTATTATTATTATTTTTTAATATAAAAGAACCTAACTTTGGAAAATGTTCATATTGGACACTTGTTGCAATTTTCCATCATCAACATCCTTTTTTTTTCTAATTCCTTTTTTTTTTATTCCTTCTATTCCATTTTTGCCTTTATTCATACTTCACTATTAATTTTAATTTAGCAAGAAAAAGGAAAAACATGGCCTTGCTTATATCCACAATCTTCTCATTGTTGACTTGCATCTTTTTACTTCTATTTTTTTATAAAAGCGTACGAGTTTGTTTATTAAATTCATTAATGACTTCAGATTTTTTTATCTTTACGATTTAAAGCCATTCTCCTACAAAAATATTTTTAATGGATAGTTTTACACTTAAAAGATGGTAAAATGAAGTTGAAAAATTTTATTTTGGAATTCATTGACTCCAAAAATCATGACTCGATGTTTTTTTAATATATTCTCTGCGTACAAAATTTACGACATTTATAATATATAATATATTAAATTATCACATTAAGGGAGAATAATTTTTTGGACGATTTTAACCTCTTACAATTTAATTATTTCAATAATATCTTATTTTTCATTTTTCGATACGTAATAAATACTACATAATTATTGTCGTTTATAAGGACCAAGATGGCTCCATCTTTGCCAACCCTATTGGAAGCCATAATTTTTCTCCAAAACACAAGATTTGGATGTGCACAATAAACCAAAATATCCCAATGCACATTGTTAACTTTAGAATAAAAGGAAACAACTGGCATGGAACAATAAGTCCATGTGCACCAAAATTATTTGCTACTGGCGATGATAATTATGAGCAAACAATTACATACAATCCTCCTAATTAACCACACAGCCTACTTCCAACCAGTCATAACAAGGAAGTTGTCCGGTCACTGGTCTACAACTATTAATTCACACAAATTAAAAGACAATCAATCATAAGAGTTAAAATAATTGTACCCTCATAGTTTGACTAATTTTTCATGTCGATATATTCAAATATTCTATTTATCGTTGCCATAGACACTATTTGCAGTTGTTTCGAGTATCTTTTTATTGATTTTTTGCTATAGCAGAAGTAAAACATTTCTTATTGAGTCAAATAACAAAATTTTAGTGTTAACACTTCCAGTATTTTGCTTGAAAGTAAGAAATATCGTAGAAAAGTTGGCCACAAAGCTATAACGATGTTGGTGGGCCAAATATTGAATGAGTCATGGCATTCTTCAACCTAAGGTGGGAAAAAAGTTGATTGCCGCACCTGACTTGCTTAGTGCGGTTTATCTGGCTGACGTGATTTTCAGGCTATTACGTCAACCTGATTGTTTACCTAGTGCGCATTCGAAGGGTAACGGTTGCGGGTTCTCCCATCATATTTAAAAAAAAAAAGAAAAAGAAAAAAAGAACAAAGTTGATTGCTAGTGGTAGTCAATAGTCATATCATTCTTTGGGCAATCTGAACAATTTATTTTGATTTTTTTATTTGTTCATACAAAATCTATGAATATTTTTGTTAATTTTATTATAGAAATTGTAAAATGTAAGAAAGAATGTCAAGGAAAATAATAAAAAATATTAATAAGTCCAACATTTTATGAAGGTTCCAAATATTATACAACTTGATTCTCATCTTTCTTACCTATTTTATATAATATTTTGCTTTCTCGTCTTCTCCGCTAACTTTATTTTAATCATGTAAATAAAATACAATATTGGTTTGGTAACATTTTGTCGGTACTTACTACAGTTTGTACTCTAACACTCGTCGTCTATTAAAACTTGGAGAGAGCTAAATATGGGATAAGTTAAATTCAAAAACTGTATTTCTTGTGTTTTTACATGGTATTGAACATGTCAAACAAGATGCAAGAATAAAAGTCCAAAAAAGATTATTACAATATTAATAAGATAAATTCGTGTTATTTGTGTCAATTTTCCATTTTAAATTGAGCAATTATAGCAAAAGTTCAACTTCCTTCTATTTTTATTTTTTCTTGAATTTGGTGGTACAAACGCCTAGTGTTGTTGCATGCCACAGTCAAGTGTTGGTTATGAAATAGCTGTTGGAATATTCTAATATGAGCTTCACATTTGATTATTTAGTTTACGGGCTAGATGTATGCTCATAATGATATTTGTGAATGAGCCAAATTTATTAAGTGATCAATTGAGTCTTTTACACCTTATGGGTTGTAATTAATATGATGTGGTAATTTTAAGTACATGGGCCGAAAATAAACCTTAATTAGAATTTTCGTCGTAATGAGACGGCTCAATCATTTCCTATATAAAGGCCAGGTCCCCTCTCCTCTCCATATTGTTTTCTTAGCTTATCTCATTGATGTCTAATACTTTGTGAAGAACAAGGAGAGGAAAATCTGATTGCTATTATTCATATTAATTATGACTTCCATAGTTATGAATTCGAACCATCAATTCATAATTTTGTGATTCTTGTGTCTTAACATGATTACAATTAAATTCAACAATTGATATCAAAGTCTACCATGCTAAGATCAGAATTCTTTGTAAAAACAATATTCTTCATCCTTCAAATCTGCTTTTTCCAACCTCCAAGATATTTTTCAATTTTTGTTTGCTTCGAAATCACTCAAATTCGCTGGTTAGGGTTTTTATTACTATAGGTGGGCCCTCAATTTGGTGCACATTGAAATGGTAGTAGAATGGCGCCTCCTGATTTGCCGGGCGGCCTTTGGCGTTTTTACTACTCTGACGGGCTTATGCAACCTGAAAAGTGAGAGTGGGGCTTTTTCCCCCATTTTACTTCCGGTGTGATAATCAGTATATGTTGGGAGAAATGTAAACTGAAATCAGATGACCGAAAGAAAAAATGTCAAATCCCATACCTGGGTGGTCATTATGCCATGTGTCCCACGTTGGCTTTTCCATTTTCCCACGTTCTGAGTGGGGGGGCTTTAACTTCCCGCTTGGAGGTT
>NW_019240654.1:11531-49143 GCF_002742605.1 Olea europaea var. sylvestris | reverse complement strand
GGCGCGGGGGGGGGGGGGGGGGGGGGGGGGTTGAGGAGCTTACATAGAGGTAGAGCGCCCGTAGGGGCTCGACAATTTTGAATGGAGGTAGAGAGCCCCTGGGGAGTCGACAGTCTTGTGTGGAGGTAGAGGCCCCAGGGGGTCGACGGCCTCGCAGGGAGGTAGAGAGCCCCTTGGGGGTCGATGACCTTGCATTTGCGTGTAGCGACCTATCTCATCCATTATTGAGGGTGGTTTTCTGGGCCAGCATATATCATTAGCCCCTACCCCTTGTCGATATTTTTCAGCAAGGGGTATCGATTTCCCTCATCGGTTTCTCTCTCTCTCTCTCTCTTTTTTTTTTTTTTTTTTAATTCGCCTAAGTAAGTCGAACAACATAATTTAAAATTGCTCACCTATTTTACTGTACAATTGGCATCCAACTAATGGGTCCTCACTTGGAGGGAAATTTCTCCCCAAAAACTTCATTGCTTATAAAAAGGGGATTGTCCCACACATGTGTCTCATTTTCACTCCTTCCCAACACCTTAGTTTTTCTCCTCCAAGGTAACTTTCTTTCCCCCGCTTTCCTCTTCCTTTTATTTTGGATAGAATCATGTACAAAACAATCATTTCTTCTTCTTCCAATGAAAGTAGTGACGAGGGGCCGATTGGTACCGTGAGAAATTCGACCGGTCGCGGACCAGCAAGGCAGGTCGCTCGACCGACAGTGCTGGTCGATCGACCAGCCTAGGGAGTGGTCGATCGACCAACCCCCCGCCGTCTAGTCCGTCTATGGCCTCTTCCCCTTCGTAGTTGGTCGATTGACCAACTCGGGGGGTGGTCGATCGACCAATCCCCCGCCGTCTAGTCCGTCTATGGCCTCTTCCCCTTCGTCCCGTGGATTTCCCTATGACACTGATGGTCGAACCCTTTCAATTGATTCTCAGGCTTTTATTACAAGTTCCCCGGTCGAACCCTTTCAATTGATTCTCAGGATTTTATTACAAGTTCCCCTAAGAGCCATCTTAGTTCTACTAAGTCTCCAAACAAGAACTTAGAAATCGAGCGGGATCCAGCTGGTGAGATTGTCCCCCTCGAGATCCCAAAAAGTTATAGTCTCTATAATTCGCCACTTAAGCTAGAAAAATGCCTCGGTAGGTACGATAGGGTCGACGATTATATCTATAGAGCCCCAGGTCCCAATGAAACACTCCCTGGGTCCGACCCGCGCGAGGTGGCCGTGTACAAGGACATTATGGATGGTGGTTTTTGATTCCCCATTCATCCTTTCTTGGTGTCAATTTTCAATGAGTTTCACCTTACCCCTAGTCAAATAAACCCCAATGCTTGGAGGAAGGTGCTGTATTTCTTGTATGTTTGCCTCAAGAGGAGAATTCCACTTTCCATAGACCTTTTCAGGTGTGTCTTCGAGATACACGAACTAGCCTAGTGCAATGCGTTTGTCTTTTTCACTATTAGGATCCCTTTGCTTTTTCCCAAGTTTAGAAATTCAAACAGTGGGTGGAAATCCCGGTTCTTCTTTGCTCGGCCTTCAGTGGGTCAGTTCCATTTCAATACCAATTGGCGGCATCCTCAGATTCGCCTTTTCAATAGCCAAGTGAAAATTACTTATCTTCTAAAAACTAAAATCCAGGAGTTAGTTGAGGTGCCCCCTCTCACACTTGACTTCAGACCGATCCTGACTATGAGGAACATGTTAATAGTAGGGATGAGTCGTCCTACTGGTAGGTTGTTCAGTTGGCTCGCTTTCTTATATTTTTTGTTTCTTTTTTTTTGTTTGGGCTGATGAGCTTGGGTATTTGCATATAGATATGGATTTTGACTTTGACTAGGTGCTGAAGACGTTATCGGGTAACGACGAGGGCGCTGCCCCCATTGATGGTAAGCTCTTACGATCCCCACTTTTCTTGTTTCATAATCTCACGTATTATCATTTTTTTGTAAACTTAACGGACCATATTTCACATGTGTAGGGATGGAGTTTGATTTGGAGGGGACGATGGATTCCATGCCTGACCAGGGGCATAGGAGTGATGTTGATCCATCCCCCATTCCCTTAAAAAGGAAGAAGACATGATAAGAGTGTAAAATACCATATTTTCCCCTCTTAACTATTGCATTCATGTAATTATATTATGCCAAAATGCACTCATTACTCTTAATTTTGGTTTAGGTTGCATTTTGGTGAAAAAGATGAAATTCGGAAGAAATAAGTGAAAAATGACCAAAGTAGAAGAGAACGAAAGTTCGAGGACTAAAGTGCAAATGATCCAAACTTGTGTCCAAGATTATGATGAAGATTCGAAAGTGTTAGAGGTCAAGTGGATGAGGAACGAAGTCAAAGGGATGAAATAACATCAAAGTTTGATCAATACATCAATTTCCAATCGAAAACCAACACACCAGTTTTTAGTCTCATGTTGGGACCCATTTTTGACATGGAAGATGATCGAATTGTGAGATGACTTCTGAATAAAAATTGTGACCCTTTGAGTTTGCTATCCAATGCAACTTGAATCACCTCAATTGGACATCAGGAAAGAAAGTTATGATTAAAACACTGAAAGCTGTCTCGCGAAACTATGCGGCCGCATGCCTTTCTACTATGCGGTCGCACACACCTATACCGAGAATTGAAGAGACTGAAAGTGCATAACCATGCGACCGCAATGACAATAACCATGCGGTCGCATAGTGTTTTTTTTGGCGGCCGAATCTCAGTTTCCTTATACGATTGAATCTCTTATGGTAACCTAATTTTCACGGGATATAAATGCCCAAAACCACCCAAAAACGAAGGGAGACGCCCCCAGACCTATTTGTTTCATCTTGGTGCTCAAGAAACTCCATGGAAAACTAAAGAACTCGGTGAAGCAACGAAGGAACTCATTGGATTTGGAGATTTCACGTCATAATTTCATGTAATTCGAACTCTCTTTGCTTAATAATTTCTAGATTTGGATTTTCTCGTTATGAATTAGTATTGAAATTTGTTTAACTTTTAATAAATTTCTCATGGATTCAGTCATACTTTTTCCATTGTTAAATTAAACTATTTGTTGAGTTTCAATTTAAATTACTTATTGTTGAGATTATTTTAACTTTTATCAAATCCTTCATAGATCTAGCCATGCTCTTTCTATCGAATGATTGAAATAACTGTTGAATTTTAATCTTAATATCACTTTATTGGCGGATTGATTACTGCCTTATGCCTGACGTATATGGTCGATTTTTGATCTTTTTCCAATAAAAATGTGCGAATGTGTTATAGAAAATCTAGATTCTAGAAACATAATTGGAATAAAATTGGACTTCACTGTTAAATCTTCCAATTAGAGAGTTGGGAAGAAAACCTCTAATTGAGTAAAAGTACATGAATTATTGACGTTGATCGATCCAATCCAATGGGGGAACTCCGACGCTTCACTAATTCGCATATTGATAATTAATTTTTATTTCAAGTGACAAATCATTCCCACATTTAATTACGAAAACCCTAGTTTGTTTGATCTTTTGAAATTTTTTCATCTCCCTGTGGATACGACACCCCAAAGCTATACTACAATCACCGCGTTATTCTTTGGGCGTAATCAAATTTTGGCGCTGTTGCCGGGGAGACGGTACAAGTAATCAAGGGATCGACCGAAAAAGGGTGACATCGTTCCCTTTCCTTCATTTTTATTTGATTTAATTTTTTTAGAGTTATTTTTATTTTATTTTCACATTTTCTTTGTTTTTTTTTGTTTTTTGTTTTTGTGTGTTTGATGAGCAGGGATCGAGACAATCAGGGGAGTTCTACTGGAGCACCTTATCCAGTGTTTGAATCTCAATATAACCCTTATTTTGCTACTGCATTAATTGCCACGAACACCTCAACACATAACACTATGTCTGATAGTGAACACGGCGATGCGCCTTATAGGACTTTGCATGATTATTTGCACTCCACACGTACATCCACACCATCATACATAATGTTTCCGCCCAATATGCCACGGATGGAACTAAAATCGGGAATGATTCAACTTCTTCCCACTTTTCATGGACTTGACAGTGAAAACCCATACATGCATATTAGGGAAATTGAGGAGGTAGTTGCAACCTTCCACAATCAACATGGTACAACGGATGCAGCCAGGTTAAAATTTTTCCCATTTTCACTTAAAGAGAGAGCAAAAACCTGGCTATATTCGTTGAGACCACGTTCAATTGGTACATGGGCTGAAATGACGCAAGCATTTTTTAATAAATACTTTCCCCACCATAAGACTAGCGCCCTTAAGAAGCAAATCTCATCTTTTACCCAAAAGGATAGTGAGACCCTATATCAGGCCTGGGAGAGATTTAAAGAACTACAAGCCCTTTGTCCTCATCATGGTTATGAGAGCTGGCGTATAGTTAGTTACTTTTATGAGGGATTAACACCTAGGGAACGTCAATTCGTAGAGATGATGTGTAACGGTGATTTCCTGCAAAAGGATCCGGATGAGGCCATAGAAGATCTAGACGATCTTGCTGAGAAAGCTCATACTTGGACAGGACCTAGCCCTACTGATAGTACCAATAGGTCACGAACCCCAGGAAACCCCACTAGTACAGGTATCTATCAACTTAGGGAAGAAGATAGTCTTAAGGCCAAAGTGGAAGCCCTTACTAAGGAATTTGAGACCTTGCGTGCTAAAGGCTCTAAACCCGCACAAACTGTTTCGCGTGTTGAATCTTTGGGACATTGTTTTGTGTGCGGTGGAGTAGATCACCTAGCCCAAGAGTGCACCACTTTAATTGAGATGAGAGGGGTTTATGAGGAACATTGTAATGCCTTAGGCATATATAGGAAGCCCTACTCTCCTTTCTCCGAATCCTATAACCCAGGGTGGCGCAATCATCCCAATCTCAGCTGGAAATCTGAAAACCAACAAACTACCCAATCAAATAGAACTTACAGTGCACCATCATATCAACCCACGCCCTCTAGGAACTCTTTAGAAGATACCTTACATGCATTCATAGAGGCACAAGGCAAGACCAATCAGAAGTTTGAGACTATGATTAACCAGGTAGTGGAGGAAAATAAGGAGATAAAAAATCATGTGTCTAAATTGACCAATGCCTTAACTGTGGGGGAACGTGGGAAATTTCCAGCACAAGCTCAACCTAATCCTAAGGGACAACATATGGCTCAAACCTCAGATTCAGGAGAGAGTAACCTTAAAGAAGCAAATGCCATCACCATCCGATCTGGGAAGGTTATAGAACCAATTTCAAAACCTAGGGAAAATGAAAAGGATTCTAGTGAGTTTGAAGAAAGTAGCCCTAGTGATGAGGCAGTAGGAAATCCATCGAGGGTACCTTTTCCACAAGCCCTTAAGCTTAGCCCAAAATCAGTCAATCAACACAATGAGATCCTAGAACACCTTAGGCAAGTAAAAATCAATCTTCCACTCTTGCATGTAATTTCACAAGTTCCTACATATGCGAAAGTCCTTAAGGACTTGTGCACTGTGAAGAGGAAACACATTGTCAAGAAGACTACCTTCTTGACCGAACAAGTGAGTGCTGTGATTGAACAAAGGATCCCACCGAAATATAAGGACCATGGCTGTCCAACTGTTTCCTGTGTCATTGGAAACCATGAGTTTGCACAAGCTCTCCTTGATCTGGGAGCCAGTGTTAATCTCATGCCCCATTCTATATACTTACTATTAGGTCTTGGTGAAATTAAACCCACTTCTGTGGTTCTACAACTAGCTGATAGATCCACTATAAGACCTAGGGGAGTAGTTGAAGATGTGTTGGTTCAAATTGATAAATTCTACTACCCCGTTGATTTCTTAGTCTTGGATGTGAAGGTTGATGTTAATGTTGATTCTAAAATTCCTATTATTCTTGGTAGACCTTTCCTCGCCACAGCTAACGCCCTTATAAATTGTAGGAATGGTCTAATGAAATTGTCTTTTGGGAATATGACTCTAGAAGTCAACATTTTTCACATTGCTAAGCAACCAGTGGAAAGTGATGAGTGCCACCACACACATATGATTGAGGCACTCACTCAGGAGGAGGCACTTGAGACTACGAATTCTGACCCCTTAAATCTTTTTCTTTTGAATTCTGCAATTCCAACAAGTGTTAATGATGAAGAATATGATAACATTTGTGCTATTTTTGCAAAATTTCAGGACTATGGGACATCGCCATGGCAACCCAAATTTGAAGAATTGCCAGAAAGGATGGGCGGCCAGCAACCATCAAACATTGAGAGCCCCAAACCATCTTTGAAACCGCTACCCCCAGGATTGAAACATGAATTCCTTGGACCAGGTGATACTTTTCCTGTAATTATTTCTTCAGAATTGGATGCATTACAATGTGAGCAACTTTTAAACATTCTGAGTGAACACAAATATGCATTAGGTTGGACCATAGCTGACATTAAGGGTATTAGTCCTCTAATTTGCTCATATAGGATTCATTTAGAAGAAGGAGCCACCCCTAAAAGAGACCCACAGCGTAGGCTAAACCTGACAATGAAAGAAGTTGTGAAAAATGAAGTGCTGAAACTGTTAGATGCAGGTATCATTTATCATATTGCAGATAGTAAATGGGTTAGTTCTACACAGGTAGTCCCTAAAAATTCTGGTTTCACAGTGGTAAAAAATGAAGTAGGTGCAATGGTCCCAACAAAAACAGTGACTGGATGGCGCATGTGCATTGATTATAGGAAGTTGAATGCTGCCACCCATAAGGACCACTTTCCCCTCCCCTTTTTAGACCAAATCCTGGAGCGTGTGGCTGGCCATCCTTTTTACTATTTTCTGGATGGCTACTCTGGTTATTATCAAATTGAAATAGTCTTAGAAGACCAAGAGAAGACCACATTTACTTGCCCATTTGGTACTTATGCATTTCGTAGGATGCCATTTGGACTTTGTAACGCCCCTGCCACATTCCAAAGATGCATGATAAGCATATTTACTGACATGATAGAGGAGTGCATGGAAGTTTTCATGGATGACTTGACAGTGTTTGGAGTCTCGTTTGATGCATGCCTATTTAACTTGAAGAGAGTCTTGACCCGGTGTGTGGAAAAAGGATTAGTTTTGAATTGGGAGAAATGTCATTTTATGGTTCCTTCAGGAATTGTCTTAGGACATGTAATTTCTTCTAAAGGAATAGAGGTCGACAAATAAAAAATTGAACTGATCTCCAAATTGCCTACACCTAAAACCGTCAAAGACATGAGATCATTTCTAGGTCACGCAGGTTTTTATAGGAGATTTATACAGAACTTTTCATCCATATCCAGACCCTTGTGTAACCTTCTAAGTAAAGAAGCCAATTTTGAATGGACCCCAGAATGCTAAGAGGCATTTAAAATACTGATTAACAAGCTCACTTCTGCACCGATCATGCAACCACCTGATTGGTCCCTACCGTTTGGAATTATGTGTGATGCTAGTGATTATGCGGTAGGTGCTGTACTGGGACAACGAAGAGAGGGTAAGCCTTTTGTCATTTACTACGCTAGTAGAACTCTTAACAATGCTCAGATGAACTATTCCACAACTGAAAAAGAGCTACTAGCTGTGGTCTTTGCACTCGACAAGTTTAGATCCTATTTAATAGGTTCTCCCATTACAATTTTCACAGACCATGCAGCCCTTAAGTACCTTCTTGCAAAGAAGGATACTAAGGCGCGATTAATACGGTGGATATTGCTTTTGCAGGAATTTGACATCACCATCAAGGACAAGAAAGGAGTGGAGAATGTCGTAGCAGACCAATTATCAAGACTAACCTTTGAAGACACTACAAATACCTTGCCAATAAGAGATGAATTCCCAGATGAAAATTTATTTTCTGTCTCTTCTTTACCATGGTTTGCTCACATTGTGTACTACTTGGCTGCAGGTGAAATCCCAAAGGAGTGGAGTACAAAGGATAAGAGGAAGTTTTTGGTTCAGGTACGTAATTTTTATTGGGATGACCCATGTTTGTTTAAGTACTGCCCCGACCAAATCTTAAGACATTGTGTCCCCAATGAAGAAATACCTAGCATACTTAGTTTCTGTCATACTCAAGCATGTGATGGCCATTTCTCTATAAAAAAGACTGCTGCAAAAATTCTACAATGTGGTTTTTATTGGCCTACCTTGTTCAAAGACACTAATACCTATTGTAGAACCTGTGAAAGATGTCAAAAATTAGGTGCCGTGTCTCGACGTAATATGATGCCTTTAAACCCCATTTTAGTGATAGAAGTGTTTGATTGTTGGGGGATTGACTTTATGGGCCCCTCTCCACCTTCTTTTGGTTATCTATACATTATTGGGGCGGTGGATTATGTGTCTAAATGGATAGAGGCGGTCGCTTGTAGAGCTAATGACAATAAAACGGCTATTAAATTCCTCAAAGAAAATGTCTTGTCTAGGTTTGGTACACCACGTGTCATTATTAGTGACAGAGGCAAACACTTTTGCAACCATTCATTCGAAGCACTAATGAAAAAATATGGAGTTATTCATAAAATCTCTACTACTTACCACCCCCAAACTAGTGGACAGGTAGAATTGGCTAATAGGGAAATTAAACAAATTTTGGAAAAAACGATGAATCCTAATCGTAAAGATTGGTCTTTAAGATTAAATGATGCACTTTGGGCTTATCGTACTGCTTTTAAGACTTCCCTAGGCATGTCACCATATAGACTTATTTTTGGAAAGCCTTGCCATTTACTTGTGGAGCTTGAACATCGAGCATATTGGGCTATTAAACATTTTAATTTCGACCTAGAGGAGGGAGGTAAGCTTAGGAAATTTCAGTTGGCTGAGTTAGAGGAGTTGAGAAATGAGGCCTATGAGAGTTCTAGAATCTACAAGGAAAAAATGAAAGCTTTTCATGATAAAAACATTTTGAGAAAAACTTTTGAACCAAATAAAAAAGTATACCTGTATGATTTTAGACTCCACAAGCATCCTGGAAAACTTCGTTCTAGGTGGATTGGTCCTTTTGTGGTACTACGAGTCTTTGAAAATGGAGCGGTTGAAATTGAGGATCCTAATGATGGTAGAGTGTTGAAAGTGAATGGACAGCGTCTCAAAATAGCTTTTGGGCAATCGGTACCTGCAGTGGAAGAAATTCCCCTTGCAGACCCTGTTTACCACCCTTAGCTTCACTTAGGTTCATCCTTCACTTTATTTTTCTGTATATTAGTTTTAGATTTTTCTTTTTAGTATGATTTGCATTCATTTTTTTTGGTTTATTTTTTTACTCCTTGCATTATCCATCCATTGAGTTCTTTCAGACTTCTCTTCCTTCGAACTTAAGTTAATTCACTGCAGCACTCAGGTGATACCTTTCCCCTTCTTTATTTTTGGAGACATGTTTATGCATTGAGGACAATGTAACTTTTAGTTGGGGGGAGGATACATTTTGTTTGTGAATTGCATTGCATGATAAATTGTGTGATCATGGAATTGTGAAAAAGTTTACATTTTTGCCTGGACTTCTGAGTTGTTGCATGTCTATGCCTATGTGCTTGAGTGACAAAATATGCCATTAGGAGTTGGTTGTGTTTATGAGAATCTGGATATCAGGACACTTGCTATATTTCACTTTGTGCACACAAGCCTTGTGGTAAAATAGTGGTTTAACACATGTAGCTAGAGGAATCTCCTGCTAGAGCCTTCTTTAGAGAGAATTGGTGAGGATTGAGAGTTATCACATATTAAAAATGTAATAAGTGTTCATTGATTGTGTGAATTGGAAACTTCTTCTGAGAACGACATTACACGGTATGTGGTAAGACGGTGGTTTGTACTTGAGAAATGATAACAATCAATTTAGGATTGAATTTGAGCATTCAGACTAGTTCTTTTCCATAATTATAATCCCCTAGTAGCCACTTTGAGCCAATACACATACATAACCATTTCTTTTCATGTGCCTAAGTTATCCATACCTCCTTACACTGGATTAAAGTCTATAAATAGTCATTTTTCCACATTTATGCTTCCAAGTGTATAGTAGGTGTTAAATGTCCATTTGAGAAGAAAAGTAACGAGGAAAGTGATAAGAGATGATAAGTGCTCGGGTAATGCAAAAAAAAAAAAAAGGAAAAAAAAAATTTTGAAAAAAAAATTTGAAAAAAAAAAAAGAAAAAAAAGAGAGTGGATTGTTGTTGGGAATTGAAAGGTTAAGGAATGCGTTGATGTAAATGATTGCTATGTTGAATTACTTGTTGAGATGCCTAACTAGATACTTGGAAGTCCCTAAATTCTTTTCACCCTACTTTTCATATAACCCAGCTTAACCCCTTTCACACCCTTTGCATTGACTGTTTTGATCTCAAGTCGGTTTGTGGTAAGAAGTTGATGAATTCTCATTTGAATCAATGTCTGTTTGTTGCTAATTATTAAAGCCTCCATGTTCTGAGTGTGCATCTTTCCCAGCTCCATAGAGAGAAATCCCGCACTAAACACTTTAATATCTGTGAGTTATGGGGTTGGACCTTTAGCTAGAGATACACTCGATGTTCCATGTGTTAGGGTTGGCGGTAAAATGGCTATGGCTTGACACACACTTACACATTTAGCAAGTGTTTTTGATATCTTGATGATCATAACATTGTTAATTTATGGTGGTGTTGAGTTTGAAAAGAGAATGAACTACTGTTGAATTAGAACTTAACAATTTCACTTGTAACATGGACCAATCACTCATTTGCTTTACTTTGCATTAAATTGCTAGGGACTAACAATAAGCAAGTTGGGGGTGTGATAAGAGTGTAAAATACCATATTTTCCCCTCTTAACTATTGCATTCATGTGATTATATTATGCCAAAATGCACTCATTACTCTTATATTTTGGTTTAGGTTGCATTTTGGTGAAAAAGATGAAATTCGGAAGAAATAAGTGAAAAATGACCAAAGTAGAAGAGAACGAAACTTCGAGGACTAAAGTGCAAATGATCCAAACTTGTGTCCAAGATTATGATGAATATTCGAAAGTGTTAGAGGTTAAGTGGATGAGGAACGAAGTCAAAGGGATGAAATAACATCAAAGTTTGATCAATACATCAATTTCCAATCGAAAACCAACACACCAGTTTTTAGTCTCATGTTGGGACCCATTTTTGACATGGAAGATGATCGAATTGTGAGATGACTTCTGAATAAAAATTGTGGCCCTTTGAGTTTGCTATCCAATGCAACTTGAATCACCTCAATTGGACATCAGGAAAAAAAGTTATGATTAAAACACTGAAAGCTATCTGGCGAAACTATGCGGCCGTATGCCTTTCTACTATGCGGTTGCACACACCTATACCGAGAATTGAAGAGGCTGAAAGTGCATAACCATGCGACCGCAATGACAATAACCATGCTGTCGCATAGTGTTTTTTGGGCGGCCGAATCTCAGTTTCCTTATACGATTGAATCTCTTATGGTAACCTAATTTTCACGGGATATAAATGCCCAAAACCACCCAAAACGAAGGGAGACGCCCCCAGACCTATTTCTTTCATCTTGGTGCTCAAGAAACTCCATGGAAAACTAAAGAACTCGGTGAAGCAACGAAAGAACTCATTGGATTTGGAGATTTCACGTCATAATTTCATGTAATTCGAACTCTCTTTGCTTAATAATTTCTAGATTTGGATTTTCTCGTTATGAATTAGTATTGAAATTTGTTTAACTTTTAATAAATTTCTCATGGATTCAGTCATGCTTTTTCCATTGTTAAATTAAACTATTTGTTGAGTTTCAATTTAAATTACTTATTGTTGAGATTATTTTAACTTTTATCAAATCCTTCATAGATCTAGCCATGCTCTTTCTATCGAATGATTGAAATAATTGTTGAATTTTAATCTTAATATCACTTTATTGGCGGATTGATTACTGCCTTATGCCTGACGTATATGGTCGATTTTTGATCTTGTTCCAATAAAAATGTGCGAATGTGTTATAGAAAATCTAGATTCTAGAAACATAATTGGAATAAAATTGGACTTCACTGTTAAATCTTCCAATTAGAGAGTTGGGAAGAAAACCTCTAATTGAGTAAAAATACATGAATTATTGATGTTGATCGATCCAATCCAATGGGGGAACTCCGACGCTTCACTAATTCGCATATTGATAATTAATTTTTATTTCAAGTGACAAATCATTCCCACATTTAATTACAAAAACCCTAGTTTGTTTGATCTTTTGAGAATTTTTCAATCTCCCTGTGGATACGATACCCCAAAGCTGTACTACAATCACCGCGTTATTCTTTGGGCGTAATCAAGATAGCTGACCATGGAGGGAGATCTCAGGTGGCCAAAGAGACCCCCAGTCTTCAAACGAGCCTATCGAGGTTATCCCGGCTCCTAGGCCGGGCACCTCCAGCTGTACGCGGTGCAAGCGTAGTATTCACTTCCGAATTTTGGGTTTCCCTCGTTCACGAAATAATTCTTTCGATTTAAAACTACCGCAAGTGTACGGTTCGTAACAAGTAATAAAGTGGATTTTAATAAGTCCGAATATCGTCCCTAAGAGATTGAGTAGTTCAATTCTATATAATCTAGCCTTAACCGAATCTAATTGAGTGAAAATATGGTCTAAATGCAAAAAGCCCTAATTTCTATTGAAAACCCTAATTTCTCAATTAGAAACTCTAATTTTGAAATTTCTCTAATTAAACGACTATAACACTCAAATAAATGAAATTATGCAAATTCAAAAGCTAATTTATGGAAATGAATCAAACTAAAGTCACTAGGATCACGAATCCCCAATTGAAGTTATGAAAACCCTAATTTCATAAAATTAATTACCCGATGGAAATTTTGCAAATTCAATGTTCCTAATTCTATCCAATATATTCTCTCGATATATATTAGACCTATTCTTGCACACCACCAGCCTATATCTCTATGGATGATGTAAATATACAAGAATGCATGTGATTTTGTGAACAATTAAAAAATTGCATAAAGCATAGGGGTATATCTCTATCCCCTATTGGACCCTATGTAAATTTACACCTTATCGAACCTATTTCACTTTTTTCAAATGTAAGAAATAAGTCATCAACACTCACACAATCACTGGCCACTAATTGCGAAAGAAAATTAATGCATATAAACCAATCAAATTATCCAAACGAGTCTTTATATTAAATTCATGAAATATGGAATTAAAATAACAAACAACGGTTCATCAATCACCTAGTAATTGAAAACTTAGCCTAAAATATTCATAATTACAGAAAAAAATGAAATTAATAAATAGAAAAAATAGCACCTGTATGAAAATTCCTTGAATTCTTGAATAAAACCTTGAAAACCCGCTTGAATCCTTGTGAAATCGATTTCTAGTTCGTGTTTCTTGCCTCCAAAAGTTATATTTTTCTTCTCCTTGGACGTTCTGCCCTATTTCTCATGAATTTTGGCTTTTATATCATGTCTTCACGGAGCCTCGAAGGAGTTTCAATTAAAAACGGAAGTTCAGAATTTTCGTTGAACTTTTAAGCCATGCGACCGCATGGTTCAAGTGTTGTGCCCCAATAAAATCCCTGCTAGATCATGTGCGTCTGCATGGTATAGTTACATGCGGCCGCAAGGTTGTAACTTTACAACCTTGCCATTTTGGTCCCTGAACTTCATTTTCTCTTTTCTTGATCTCTTTTCTTTCTTTCCTTTGTTCCATTATCAAATATTGATTCCTAATTGATGTTTGGGTCAATCAATTCATTGATTACTTGCTCGGCTCATCTTTTGATTAATTGTAATTTAGTCCTTCATCTTTCACTTTTCTTCAATTCAGTCCAATGTTACTTCTTTCTTCCTCCGATCGTCTTGTATCGTCCTCAATCTCATACTTGGTGTATTTTCATTCTAGTTCTGCACTTTAGCTCAACTTTTCAATATTTGCACCTTTGGTCCCCGAACTATCGCTTTGTTCCGTTTTGGTCCTTTTCGGCTCTTTTCTTCTGAATTCCATCTTTTCCATAGAAATACCTACATTGCATGAATTTAACGAGATTAAATCACAATTCAACTACTTTGTCCATATTTAAGTCATGTTTGTGAGCTAAATAAGTGTGTAAAAACACACTTATCACCCCCACCCGGGGCTATCACGAGATGGAGGTGTTTAAGTCTTTGGTGACACCCGCACGATTCAGAGCAATTGTAGGACATAGCACGGACGATATTGAGGCAGTCTATCTCCAGAGGGTATGCTTCTAGCCCCGTATTTCTTTTACGTTAAATCTTATTTTTTGGGGATGGTTCTAACATTCGACTTTTACATTGTTCCCTCCATTCCCTAGGTAGTGGCCCTCCAGACTGGGCTCGCTGAGTAGAGTCGTCGCAGGCCTTAGAGCTGAAGACTCTTGCAGAAGAAAGGAAGAAAGAGGCCCATCATTACAAGAAAAAGATATCTACCTTGAAGAAATCTCTGGAGGTGTCAGAGGCTCGAGCCCGTGAGCAGGAGACAGAGAACGACAATTTGCGGTCTGTGTTGGCCCACGCTCCAGAGGAGGCGGTCGAGAAGTATAAGGCCTCTACTGAATATGTCAAGGATTTAGAGACATCCATAGAGCAGTATAAGTCGTCGTCTGATTATGCCAGGGTCTTGTATTCATATGGTGGGAAGGCGATGGTGGCGTCAATCAAGCTAACCAAGGAGTGGATATTGGCCGAGCATCCTTCTATTAACCCCTCAGGTTTTGATAAGTTCCTTGCGCAGTGCAAGGAGAAGGAGAGTTGGGCGCAACCATCTAGGTCACTTGGGCATCCCCCACGAGGCGACAGTAGGGATGCTTTCCCCTCGAGTTGAGGCATTGCTTAGCAATAGTACACTTTATTAGTTCTCCCTTGTTTTGTCGTCCTTCATTTTTTCTCGTAGTGTCATTTCCTACTTGCCCGGAGTGTGGGCAAGAGCACATCACATGCCTTTTTTTTATGAATGCTTTGTTATCGACTTTTATCAACGTTGAACGTGTCGTTCTTTTAACTTGCCTTTTCTCTCGTTATTTCCTTCGTTTAGTCGTTTAATAGCAAGGGAGAGTGACATCCATCAGGCGGGTGCCAGGCTTGAGTTTAGTGGTCGGTGGCCAATTTGTGCCTTTTAAGGCATTCCACCTCAGCCTCGCAGGCTGTGTCGATCGAATGTCTTCACGGGAGAAAGGTCAGGCGATTAAGAGCCTTAGCCAATTTTTTGGCTTTTCAAGGCTCTCCGCTAGCCGCGTAGGCTATGTCGACCATGCGTCTTCACGGGAGGAGGGTCGGGCAGTTAAAGGCCTTTGCCAATTTTTTAGCTTTTCAAGGCTTTCTGCCTAGTCACGCAGGCTATGTCGACCATGCGTCTTCACGAGAGGAGGGTCGGGTGGTTAAGGGCCTAAGTCAATTTTTTGGCTTTTAAAGGCTCTCCACCTAGCTGCGTAGGCTATGTCGACCACGCGTCTTCATCGGAGAAGAGTTGGGCGGTTAAGGGTCTCAGCCAATTTTTTGGCTTTTCAAGGCTCTCCGCCTAGCCGCGTAGACTATGTTGACCACTCGTCTTCACGAGAGGAGGGTCGGGCGGTTAAGGACCTTAGCCAATTTTTTGGCTTTTCAAGACTCTCCGCCTAACCGCGTAGGCTATGTCGACCACGCGTCTTCACGAGATGAGCGTAGGAGATTCAAGGCTGTATGTTAGTACATAAAAATACTTGGACTCGTGAGCTCAGTAGGGGCATCGGGACGTCCCAGCTAGGCTGGCCCTTCTGTAGAGCTCTCTTCATCCGCCACTGCAACTAAGGGCGCCTTCGTGAGGCGTTACATGGAGAGAATGAACAATGCAACCTATTTTACTGTATTTGCAAAAGCACAGCATGTGCATCTATTTCAAAATTTACTGGTAATATTTTTTGAGATGCTCTGCATTCCA
This sequence comes from Olea europaea var. sylvestris, assembly GCF_002742605.1. Lineage (NCBI taxonomy): Eukaryota > Viridiplantae > Streptophyta > Magnoliopsida > Lamiales > Oleaceae > Olea > Olea europaea. The sequence goes on along the minus strand of NW_019240654.1, from coordinate 33,209 downwards.
CGGCCTACCTACTGGCTTTCCTTTCATGTCTTTCAAGCTGTAAGCTCCCTTCCCCAGCCCGCGGATCACTTCATATGGGCCTTCCCAGTTTGGACCAAGCTTTGGTGGGGGGTATCCTGCGGCTGCTACATCCGTTACCATGAGATCTCCTGGCTGGAAGACTCTTGGCTTCACTCCCGATTGAAGTACTCGGTGGGTCTTCGTTTATAACCCATCATTCTTATTGCCGCCTTTTCCCTTACCTCCTCAAACAGGTCAAGTTCTCCCCTAGTCGCTGCGTCGTCGGGCTGCTTGACTTTCATCCTCACTGTCTCGCTTAGGATCTCAACAGGAACTACTGCTTCCATCCCAAATGTTAGTCTGAATGGTGTCTCCCCGGTTGGCTCTCGGGGAGTTGTGTGATACGCCCATAGCACATTGGGTAACTCATCTGCCTAAAGCCCTTTCTCATTTTCTAGTGTGGTCTTCAAACCCCATAGAATGCTACCACCCTGGGTATCCCGAACCGGCATATTATACTTCTCCATACAAAGCCTTGTATTTTTTTCGTCATGGTGGTTGCCAATGGCTTCGCCTCCACCCACTTAGTGAAGTAGTCGATGGCGACCAACAAAAACTTTCTCTGTCCCTTAGCCATAGGTAGAGGTCCTAAAATGTCTATTTCCCACTGAAAAAATGGGCACACCCCTAAGATGGCGGCTTGCTATTCGGCTGGGACATGGATAAAATTCCCATGGCGCTGGCATGCATCGCATTTTCGTACCAACTCTTTGGCGTCTCCTTTCACGGTCAGCGAATAGTAACCTTGCCGTAAAGTCTTAAAGGCAAGGGATGTTGCCCCTTGGTGGTTACCGCAAATCCCAGCATGTACTTCAAACAATATCTCCTTTGTGGTTTTCAGTTATGGAATAGTGAAAACTCGCTTGTAAAGCTGCCCATCGATTATGGTAAATGAAGTCGCTCAAGCTCTCAACCTCCTCGCCTCAAGGGGGTCTTCTGAAACTTTATCTTCTGTGAGGTACTTGATTAACGGATCCATCCAGCTTTCTTCATACTCAACATTTTTTTACCTCAGCCCAGCGCTGGATGTTAGGTTGTTGTAGGACTTGTACGTTAGCTGTCCGGGGTAAGTTTTTTAGGTTGGCCTATGCGAGCTTTGCCAGTGAGTCTGCCCGCTCGTTATCCTTTCGTAGGACCTTCGTTATCTTGAAGCTCACGAACCCTTTTTGCAGATCCCTTACTTTCATCAGGTATGCTGCCATCCTTCCATCTTTCGCCTCATACTCCCCTGACACTTGCCTGACTATTAACTGTGAGTCACAACAAACCTCTAATGAAGATACCTTCAGCTTAGCTGCCAGGCCAAGGCCTGTGATTACTGCTTCGTATTCGGAGTCATTATTGGTAACGGAGAACTCGAAGCGCAGTGAGTATTCCAATTCTTCGGAGTCTGGTCCAATCAGTATATCCCTGCTCCTGATCCTTCTGCGTTTGAAGAACCATTTACAAAAACCTTCATGTCCACCTTCTGCCCCTCTGAGGGCTCCGTTGGAATGGTGAGCTTAGCAATGAAGTTTGCCAAAGCCTGTGCTTTGATGGCCGTTCTAGGCTTAAATTCAATGTCAAATTTTCTTATTTCAATTGCCCATTTCTGAAGTCTCCCGGATGTCTCTGATCGATGCAGGATTTGTTTGATGGGTTGTTCAGTCATTACTTGCACTGTATGGGACTGAAAATAAGGTCTTAACTTCTTGGCTGCAACAATCAATGTGAGCACTAGCTGTTCGGCCAGACTATACCTTGTCTTTGCCCCTTTGAGGACTTGACTGACGTAATAGACCGATTTTTGTGCCTTAGAGAATTCTTTCACTAGAATCGCGCTGACAACTCGGGATGACACTGCGAGGTAGAGACATTCTCATGGGCATGGGCTGGTCAGAATAGGAGGCTGCTGTAGTGACCTCTTCAAGGATTCCAGCGATTCTTCGCATTCTTGAGTCCACTCAAAATTTGTAGAGCCCCCTATGGCTTTAAAGAAATGGTAGCACTTATCTGCTTTTTGACTCATGAAACGGTTTAGGGCCGCAACGTGCCCGGTCAGCCGCTAGACCTCCTTCTTACGATTGGGGCTCTTCATTTCCAGTATCGCTTGTAATTTGTCAGGGTTCACTTCAATACCTCTCTGTGTGATCATGAAGCCTAGGAACTTCCCGCCTGCTGTACCAAAAACACACTTATCTGGGTTGAACTTCAAGTTGCTCTGTCGAGCTACATCAAACACTTTCTGTAGACAAGCCAAGTGATGAATGGCCTTGACACTTTTTACCACCATATCATTGACGTAGGCTTCTATGAAAGTCCCGATCAACTCCCGAAAGACCCTATTCACCATCCTCTGGTATGTTGCCCTTGTATTCTTGAGGCCGAATGGCATGGCTGTGTAGTAGTGGGTTATAGAATCTGTGATAAATGACGTCTTCTCCTGGTCAAACTCAGCCATAGAGATTTGGTGATACCCAGAAAATGCGTCCAGGAAGCTAAGCCTTTTGTGACCTGATGTGGCGTCAACCAGGTAGTCTATCCGGAGGAGTGGGTATGAGTCCTTCGGGTATGCTTTATTCAGTCCAGTGTAATCTACACACATGCGCCATTTCCCGTTTGACTTTTAACCAGCACAATGTTGGCTAACCACTCTGGGTACTGCACCTTTCGGATGAAACCTGCTTGTAGCAGCTTCTCCACCTCCGCTTTTTCTATTTCTTGCCTTTCGGAAGTGAGGTTCCTTTTCTTCTGCTTCACTAGTTTGGCCTTGGGTAAGACTCCGAGGCGATGCTGGGCGATCATTGGGTTGATCCCAGTGACATCGTTTAGGCTCCATGCGAAGACATCTAGGTTGTCTGCCAGGCACCTTACCAACTCTCTCTTTTCATCAGATCCCAAATCGGCCCCAATACTAAACTCTCGTCCTTCTGATATGGAGATCTTTTCAATCATTTCAAGTAGTTTGATTCTCCCTTTCAGGGGTTCAACCTCCAACATCATGACCGGCGGTGCTCCCTAGTCGATATACTATTGACATAACATTTTCTGGACGCTTGTTGACCCCCTAACACACACCTGACACCCCTGTTGGTCGGGAATTTCATGATGGAAGGTTGAAGGGATGGCCCCGGCTGCGTTCAGCAATGGTCGATCGTAGATTGCATTGTAGGCCATGGGAGTCTTGACAACTAAAAAGCTTGCCACGATTACTACAGTGGTCGGATAAGTGCCGAGTGTAAAAGGGAGGTCTACGATCCCCTCCGAAATTACTGTGGCCCCTCCAAAGCCCTATAAGGGGGTGGTCACCGTCGTCAACTTGTCAGGGAAGATTTTTAAGCCCAAAAAAGCATCCCATGTGAGTACATTCGCGGCGCTCCCTCCATCAACTAACACCCTCTTAACGTCGAAATCGGCTATGTCGCCTACTATTACTAGGGCATCATCATAGGGGTGCGCCACGCCTACCAAGTCTTCCTCGCCAAAAGTGATGCTCTAGCTGAATCTTGCCTTTTTTTGGATGGAGCATATCCCGAGAGAGCGTGCGCAGCTTTTCCTTGCCAAATTTGAATCTTCGCCTCCTGCTAACCCTCTTGTAATCATGTTTATCACTCCGGCCCTAAGTGGCGGACGGTCTTCCATTTTTTGCTTTCCCCGATTGTCCTTTATATATTTGCCTAGGAGCCCCTGCTTTAGGAGGCATTCAATCTCCTCTTTCAATTGCAGGCACTCTTCAGTATCATGCCCGTGATCCTTGTGGAAATGACAATATCTGCCCTGGTTTCTTTTGCCGGCTGGTGTTAATGGGTCTCGACCGTTCTAGCTCTTTTATGTCTCGTATCTCCATCAATAGTTTGGCGTGTGGAATGTTTAAAGGGGTGAACGCCCTGGACTCTTCTCGTTTGTGCCTGGCTGGCCGATCTTTGGCTGCCCCTTTAACCATTTGCTCACTCCTTAGCCTATTTTTGTTGGTAGATCTTAGCTCGTCCCTCGCCTTGCGCTTGTGACTTTCCACTTCCCATCCATCTCTGAGGTTCTTTGTGACCTTCTCCACCTCCTCGGCATCAACATACTTGTCTCCCTTTTTCAATAGGTCGTGCATTGATTCTGAGGGGTTCTTGGAAAGTGACATCTTAAAAGTCCGATTCTGAGTTCTATTCATCAATGTAGTCACCACTGCCGACATCTGAAGATCCTCTATTCCAAGGGTCGCATGGTTAAATCTGGCCAAATATTCTTGCAAAGACTCATCTTTCTCCTAGACCACCTACATCAGTCCAATGGTTGTCCTCTTCTTTCTCTTGCTACTTAGGAAATAGGCTACAAAGCTCCTGGAAAGTTCATCAAATGTTCGGATAGACCGAGGGACAAGTATTGCCACCCAGTCTTTGGCTTCCCTCCTGAGAGTCGGGGGGAAAGACCGGCACATCACCACATCGGGTGCTGCATAGAGTCTCATCAGATCAACGAAGGTCCGCAGATGGTCAAGTAGATCTGTGACCCCATCGTAAGCCTCTATCATAGGCTGCTTAAAGCCTTTAGATAAAGGGACCACCATGATTTCGGGAGCGAACGGGTCCTCTTCTAAGACCATCTGCCTATGCTTGTCTTTTCTTTTAGATATTGCATCATTAATTTTCTTCGTCATGATCCGCTCCAGATCCGCCATGGGTGGGACGAACTGCAAGACCGTCATCCCTAAAGCTCCCCTATCTTGCGGTCACCGGTTGGAAGGCAGGCGATGTTTCTATGTGCGCCTCTTGGGTGGAGGTGGGGCCTCCGCCCAATGCGGTGGGAAGATGGCTCTATGCATTTGATTCTGTAGGAGGGCCATCATGGCCGCTAACTGGGTCTCTAGGGCGCTAAACTGGCTTTGCGTCACATATTGCGATGATGGTAATGGATCGGCCCCTGGCGATTGATTTTGATTCTGTCTCTACTATTGCTGCCCTCAACCGTGTATCACTTCTTGTTCTTCTTCTTGACATGACTTTGGTGTTCAATGGAAGGATTTCTCATAGACGGCGCCAATGAAATGGTAGCAGAATGGTGCCTCCTGATTTGTCGGGCGGCCTTTGGCATTTCCACTACTCCGACGAGCTTATGCAACCTGAAAAGTGAGGACGGGACTTTCTTCCCCGTTTTACCTCTTGTGTCATAATCAGTATATGTTGGGAGAAATGTGAACTGAAATCAGATGACTGAAAGAAAAAATGTCCAATCCCATACCTTGCCTCCTTAGGGGGTATTTATCGGGGCCGGAAGCCAAGTAAGTGCTGGGTGGTCGTTATGCCTAGTGTCCTATGTTGGCTTTTCCACTTCCCCACGATCTGAGTGGGGGGCCTTTAACTTCCCGCTTGGAGGTCGTGCTTGTGATAACCGCTATGGGGTTTCACCAATTTATTAGAGATTTGCATGGCTAAGTGTCGGAATGACCACATAGGTAATTCCATGTTGGTGGATGACTTCACGCAAAGGTAAAGCGCTCGTGGGGGGTTGAGGAGCTTACATAGAGGTAGAGTGCCCGTAAGGGGTCGACGGTCTTGCATTGAGGTAGAGAGCCCCAGGGGGTCGACGGCCTCGCAGGGAGGTAGAGAGCTCCCTGGGGGTCGATGGCCTTGCATTTGCGTGTAGCGACCTATCTTCCCCATTATCGGGGGTGGTTTTCTGGGCCAGCATATATCACACATCTTTATCAATAGTTATTAAATTCCATTCTGGCTGTTGCAAGAATTGAAAAAGACATTTTTTTTGTGGTTTTTTTTTTGTTTTTTGTTAACTTAACCAAACGGGAGCTTACATCAAAGGGAACAAAATAGAGGTGATACATTTTTCTTCTCTATTGGACCTTTGCATACCCTTTCTCCACCGATCCTGTTAATCTACATTCTGCAACTTTGGAAGAATTAAAACCAAATATTGAACTTCCTCTCCCTCTTCTCAAATTTGGGGTTTGGCATTAGCAGTTCCCTTTTCTAGTTTTGACTTCAAGATTGTCTTCATATTTTCGGTCCGGCACGTTTTCTGTTACTTCTCATATTGCTGAAAAAAATTGAGAAATTGTGAGGTCGAAATCCGGGTGATTGCTGAACGGGTTCTTCACGTATGAAATTACTCCTTCTAGCCTATAAATGTGGATTTTGTTTAAGTCAAAGAAATTCAAATACCCGGGTTTGTTTTTTTTGTTTTTTTAATTATGTTGGACCTGGTTTGCGGCAGCTGCTACTTGACTGTTTGGGTCATTACCGGCGCCAGCAGCTGCTTAGATGGATGAGGCACTGGTCGCCCCCCAACTTTTGAAATAAAAAAAAGTGTTATCGGGTTAAATTGTAATTTTAAAAAGGGGTCTGTTTTGCAAATATTAAGAGAAGGACTTGTCTTGTAATTTAAACTAGGGGTCATGTTGCAAATTTTTAAATAGTTTCTAATTTAAACATGAAAAAGGGGTTTTTAAATTTTTTCTTAAATTTCAATTTTGACTCAAATTAAAATTTTATTTAAAATTGACACATTTAAAATTATATCAAATGAATGAATAAAATTGGTTGACGACTTCCTTTTTTTTTATTCTCATCAAAATTTTTGTGTATTTAAATGTCGTTATTATTTGTGCGTTTCATTTTTATATATTGAAATTTTGTTGCCAATTTCGTCTCTCAATAACATTTGAAATTTTGCCTTTCATTGATTGAAAATTATGATTTGTTGCATAATTATGGTTCCATGATTGAATTTTCATAGATTTTTGAGATAATCCTTATTTTCCCACAAAGAGAAATATTTTGAAATAAAAATGGGTGGTAGCTGTCAAAGTGGCACACTCATTTTTATTTATTCGATTTTCTCTGCAATAAAATATATATTTTGCGCAACAATTTTGAATTATTACATATAGTATCTTGCCCAAAGGTGGAATTATATGTATTGTTTTGGAAAATAGTATAAAGCGGTTAAAGAGCTTAATTTGGTTTAGAAATCTTCTTCTGCCCAAAGGTGTTGAAATTTCAAAAGCCAGTGTGATTTTGTTAACTAGGTATATGATGTGTTTTAAGAATACCTTATAACATGTTGTATTGTCAGCCCAAAGATAACTTTATAATGATGTATCTAGGCTCTTACTGTATTAAAATTCATATGGTTTTGATTTAAATTATGGATTATCTAATTAATAGTCCATGTTAATTAGTTGGATATTTTATCATCCATTTGATTGCATGCATTATGTTTGGACGATATTGAATATGATACTTTATGTTTCCACAATTTATAATGCTTCGTCTCTTTCGAATCAATTTTCTGCCATTGAACCTTGACTGGAAATAATTATAGGAGATGAAAACGAGATGTAAATATAGTACTTGGTCTTTTGGGCTTGGATTTTGCAATGGAGAAAAAGTTCCAGAAACCCATAAATAAGAGAACTGTAGAATATGTAGCTGAGTATGAAAAGTGAGAAAGGGCTAATAAGCTTTGTTTGAAAATTATTAAGCGTTCCACATCTGATTTCATTATGGGTGCTATCCCAGACAATGAAAATGCTAAAAGTTTTATGGATGCTATAGGAGAAAAATTTATTGAGTCTAATAAAGTCGAAACTAGGAATATGATGGATAAATTGATGAATATGAGATGTGATGTACAAGCGGTGTTAGAGAGCACGTTATAAAGATGATAAATATATCATCTGAGCTAAAGACTTTTAAAATTCCCTTGGCCTTAGTTTTTTTGAGTCTTCCTTTGTAGATGTGCCTTTGAATTCTTAGTGGTTAGACTCGGGAGCTAGTATTCATATTGCGAATTCCTTGCAGGGGCTCACAAGCAAACGTAGGTCAAGTGAGAATGAAGTGAACTTGAGCATTAGAAAATGGAGTTCAAGTAAAGGTTGAATTCATAGGAGTAGTGAAGTTGTCTTTGGAGTCCGATTTCAACCCTGTTTTGGAAAATACAGTTTTTGTACCGATAATGAGATGGAATTTAATTTCTATATCGAAACTAGATGCTTATGGTTTTTCCTTTAATTTTGGTAATGGAAAGGTTGAGTTGTTTTATGATTCTTGTTTGATTGGGAATGGCATTTTACGTGATGGTTTATGTAAATTGTCTTTGACTCCTTTTGGTGAAGTCTCATGTGTTATCAATATATCAAAGAAAAGGACTTTGATATGTGAATCGTCCACTATGTTGTGGCATAAACGGTTAGGTCACATTTCAAGGGATAGAACGGAAAGATCGATAAAAGTTGAGATACTTCCCTCTCTAAACTTCTCTACCTTTGACACCTGTGTGAATTGTATAGCGGGAAAACTAAGTCTACAAGGAAAGGTTCTACTAGGAGTAATGTCATTTTAGACTTGATACATACTGATATCAGTGGACCTTTGATTTCCACCATATATGGGACTAAATACTTCATAACATTTACTGATGATTTCTTATGATATGGATATGTTTACTTGATTAACGATTTATCACATGCAATTGAGAAATTTAAAATTTTCAAACTGGAAGTAGAGAAACAATGTGGGAAAAGTATAAAAGTTGTAAGATCTGACCGTAGTGGTGAATACTATGGGAAATATGACGAGTCTGATCAAACCATGAGTGATTTTGCAAAGTTTTTACAAGAGCCTGGAATATTGCCTCAATACACCATGCTAGGGACACCTAAGCAAAATGATATTTCTAAAAGACATAATCGAACTCTAAAAGATATGGTCAGAAGTATGATGAGTAAAACAAATTTACCTAAATATTTATCTAGTGAAACTTTGAAAACTGTTGTGTACATCTTGAATAGAGTTCCAAGTAGAGTTGTTACAAAGACACCTTTTGAATTATGGACAGGACGTAAGCCAATTTTAGTTCATTTCAAAGTTTGGGGATGTCCAGCTAAGGCTAGGATCTATAATCCATTTAAAAAAAAATAAAATAAAATTAGACCCTAAATCAACTCTTGGTAACTTACTGGGTATCCGGACATATCAAAAGGATATAAGTTCTACTGTCCAAATCGTAGCACTAGAATTGTGGAGTCCATTACTGCTAAGTTTCTGGAGAATGATTTTGGAGATAGTGAGAGTTCCACATGGAGAGAAATTTTTGTTGAACCAAATCAAGGTGTTGTTCCAGTTTTTATTATACAGGAAGGAGTTAGTTCTCAACCTATTGAAATTGTTAATGAATAACCAACGAACCAAGAGAAACTTCCAATCCCTCAAACAATGATTGAATCGATTTTTGAGCCACAAGTTAATAAATCACAAAGGGAAAAGAGATCTACATTACTCAGTTATTATATTACATATTTATTGGAGAGTGATTTTAATATTGGATATATAGTTGATCCTGTAACTTATAATCAAGTATTGACAAGTCTTGAGCCAGATAAATTGATAAACGCTATGGAAGATGAAATGAATTCTACGGAAATGAATAAAGTTTGAGAACTTGTTGAACTTCCTACAGATGCCAAAGCTATAGATAACAAGTGGATTTTCAAAAGTAAATCAGATTCAAAAGAAAATGTTGAACGAAAGAAAGCACGATTGGTTGTAAAAAGTTTCATTCAACAAGAGGGTATTGATTATGTTGAAACATTCTTCCCTGTTTCGTCGAAAGATTCTTTTCGAATTATTATGGCACTTGTGACACACTATAATTTGGAGCTTTATCAAATGGATGTTAAGACGGCATTTTTGAATGGAAATCTTTCTGAAAAGGTTTACATGAGACAATCTGAAAGTTTTGTTGTGGAAGGAAAAGAAAACTTGGTATGCAAGTTAAACAAATCCTTATATGTCATCAAGCAAACATCTTGACAGTGGTATCTGAAGTTTGATGTGGTTGTAACTTCTCTTGATTTTGTTGAAAATACAATTGATCAATGCATTTATCTAAAAATAAGTGGGAGAAGTTTTATTTTTCTTGTACTATATGTTGATGATATTTTGCTAGCAGTAACTTGTGGTTACTTTATGAGACAAAGAAAATGTTGCTTGCTTTTATTTGAGATGAAAGATTTTGGAGAAGCCTCTTATATGCCTGGCATTGAAATACATCATGATATAAATCGTGGCTTGTTGGGATTTTCTCAAAAGGCTAATATATAACATGTTCTAGAAAGGTTCAATATGCAAAATTGTGCACCTGATGATGTACCTATCATAAAAAGACATTAGTTTAACAAAACTCAATGTCCAAGGAATGAGCTAAAAAAGGGAATCTATCAAAATGATTCTATATGCTAGTGTTGTGGAGAGCTTAATGTATGCTCAAGTTTGCACTAGACTGGATATAGCCTACGCAGTCAGTGTCTTTAACAGGTTTTAGTCAAATCTAGGACAAGAGCATTAGAAAACAGTTATGAAAGTTATGAGATACTTAAAGAAAACTGAAAGTTATATGCTTACATTCCATCATCAAAATCACCTTGAGATGGTAGGTTATTCAGATTCTGATTTTGTTGGATGTCAAGATGATTTGAAATTAACCCCAGGTTATATTTTCACGTTAGTTGATGGTGCTATCTCTTGGAAAAATGCTAAACAGACTCTAGTGGCATATTCTATAATGCAAGCTGAATTTGTGTCGTGTTATGGGGCTACAGTCCAAGCTGTTTATTTAAGAAAATTTTGTCTCTGGGTTGAAAGTTGTTGATCTATCTCAAGACCAATCAGTATATACTGTGATAATAGTGCATCAATGTTATTTTCAAGAAATAATAAAAGTTCGGTGAGTCAAAGTATATTGACATCAAATACTTGGTGGTTAGAGACAGAGTTAAGAAACGACAGACGAATATAGAGCATATTAATACAAAGGTAATGATTGCAGACCCTTTGACTAAGGGACTCGCTCCAAAAGTCTTTAAGACACATGTTGTTAATATGGGTACTATGGAAACATTTGATATTTTTTGTTAGTGGGAGTTATTTATGTAAGAGAACTACTTTTTGGGCTTGATCCTTTTAAGGGGTACATAGGCAACTCATATGTTTTTCGGGTACAACCCCTTCTGATAATAAAATATTTTTTCCTTTCCATGAACTATTTTGAGCATGCATTTAACTCATGTCTTTTTATTATGATATTATTGTGATCTCAAGATATGACAGATAAAGACATAAGATGAGTCTTTTTTAGAGACATGTGGTTTCATTTTGATTTGAAGCATTATGATAACCAATATGAATTAGCACAATTTTTTTTTATCACATTTGGTGTTAAGTTCATACCACATACTACCACATTGGTTGGAGGATGAGGATTCATGTTGATAAGGAAGTTGGCATTTGTAGCTGTGGAATGGTCTTACATCACTTAATTGGTGTAATTACTTCCATGTTCAGTGTTAATATTCTTGTTGGACCGGAGCTATACTTTTGTGGCCACCTATGTAGTCTAACTCGGGTATTAAAAGCTTTCTTATAACAATCAAATGTTTGCTCAAGTGGGAGAATGTTAGAATATTCTAATATAGGCTGCACATTTGATTATTTATTTTACTTATGGCTCATAATGATATTTGTGATTGAGCCAAATTTATTAAGTGATCGATTGAGCCTTTTATAACTTATGAGTTGTAATTAATATGATGTGGTAATTTTAAGTATGCGGGTCGAAAATAAACCCTAATTAGAGTTTTATTCGTAATGGGACGGCTTAATTATTTCCTATATAAAGACCAGGTCACCTCTCCTCTCCATATTGTTTTATTAGTTTGCCCCTTGATGGCTAATACTTTTTTAGGAGCAAGGAGTGGAAGATCAGATCGTTATTATTCATATTAACTATTTCCGCAGGTATGAATTCGAACTATCAATTCGCAATTATGTGATTCTTGTGTTTTAGCACGATTACAATTAAATTCAACAATAGCGCCACTTGTCCTCTATTTTGCACCACTTCTTGATTGGAATCAACCATGTCCAATATTTAAATCATTTTTAATGTGTTGAAGGCGCAATTCGAGTACCTAAAGTCAAATACAAGAACATTTTTATGGAAGAATAAAGGACCTGAAACAAAATTTAGAGTTAAAACCTGATTCAAATAATAGGAGTACGTCATGGTAATGTGTCTTGAATGATACACATTTTAGGATTAAACATCAATGTGTACATTAAACTATTCATGTAGCTGAAAGCCCTAATAGCCTAGACACAATGACACAATTATCAGGAGCATGCTACACCACCACTGAGCTAATAATCCATTGTGAGAGTCTCCCACCGATGGCCTGTTATGCCAAAAGCAAGAGAAACCACATCCCTCTCTTTCCTTTTTTCGCCCCTATGTCATCACACCGAGGACATGGGAATGCAAAAAAAGGATCCTATCAACTCCTTCCGATCTATGATAATAAGATCACGAGACTTAAGTTGATTTTTCAAACAAAGGATATAAGTGATCAATCATGATCGTCTAAAAATAGTAGCTGTTGCTAGTTTCCAATATGAAGAAAATAAACATAACAAAGTTCATTGTTTGAACCCATGCCTATTTGTTTTCTCTCTATTAAGAAAAATGCTCGAATTGGTATCCTTTTTGCAAGGAAAAAATTTAGTAAAATTTCTAACGTCCATTAATATCGTCTAATATATAACATTAAAATTCGTCATAGTATAATTAAACATCACACAATCAACAAATATTAGATTAAAAATTGACGTAAGACAGTGGCAGAAATTAGTCTTGGATTGTTATTATCATGTTTATCAAGTTGTTGAAGAAAATTCAAAATTGTGGCTGCCTAAGGATTGAGACTTGAGAGTGGGGTGTGAAGGGTCTCTTTCGATACAAGTTTTTGAAATTCAATGTCTATCTATACATAATTGTATGAGCTTTGAAAGTACATTGGTATCCTATGCAACTTATATGAACAACGACAAATTGATATGACTGCTGATTAAGAGAAGATAAGGATATTTTTTGCCCGTCGGACACGGAGGAAGTATTCACAGAACCTGCCTAATTTTACTGTCTTTGTTTGTTTGTTTCTTTTTTATTTTTTATCTTTTTATTTTTGGAAATTCAAAAATTACACCATAGCATATTATTTTTCTTATGTTAATAGTAGATGGATCTTAAAAGTTTTATCAACCTTTGATGCGTGTTGCCCTTTTAATGCATTTTTCTGCTATATTTGGTTTCTTGTTATATTTGAGTTTGAGAATTGGATTACCTCAAGATGCACGTATGTGCACAAAATCAAGTTACAAATCTTCCTTTCTAAATTAGTAGTCTTTTTTTTTTTTTTTAATCAGAAAGATTATAGAAGAAGAAAGAACTTGGAACGGATGTAGGGCTTTGTTCATGGTTGAAGAGCATCTTTAGGTTAGCTTTTTTGAAAAAACTCTTCTAATTAATCTAAATAATTCAAAAAGGTTATTCAAATAAGTTAAAACATTTCTTAATTTCAGAAATAATTTTTTAACTTTTCAGAATCCCTGTCAAACGGGCATGTAGTTTTGCTGGGAAAAGTTGAAAATTTATCCCTCTCGTGCGTGGGATAAAACTTGTCTAGAAAATTGAAATTATAATGATTGGAAGAGGACAAAGGATTTCTTTGTTGTGGAACGTGCACTTGTTGTTCAACCACTTCCATTATGACGTAAGATGATAAGTTAATTATATTAAGAAAATTAAAATGTCAAAGGAGTAATGAGTTTGCTTAAGTTATTTACATTTTCATGCTGTTACCTATCAATGTCACTAATAAATCTTATCTGTTTTTACACCTGTTGTTCTTAGGATCTCGTTTAATTTTTGTCCGACTTATTTTAGTATTTGTAATGGACATTAGTAGTTGTGAATGTAATAATAACATGAAAAAGCTGTTAATTAATATCTTGAACATACAATTGATGTCTTCAATTACACTATAAAAACATATTGCGAGAAAGAATGACAATAAATTTTCTAACCATATAAGGGTCGTTTTGGCAGGTTTTTGTTTTTCACTTTTGCTACTTGTAAAAAGCTCGTGAGAAGCTACCTTATATTAGTTTTCTCTAAAAGTTCTTGTAATCAGATAAAGCAATTTTAGAAAATTATTCAAAAATATACAAATTAAAGCAGTTTCTTACTCTCAAATATTTTTTGGCAAGTCCTATCAAATGCCCCTTAAAATCTAAGAATAGAAAATAAATGAAGTCTGTTGCATGAGGAAAAAAAAAAAAAAAGCAAAATGAAAAGCAAGAGGGGTTAGAAACGATAGAAGAGATTTTCTTCACAAGATAAGAAAGAATGCTCCACAAAATTGTCAACTATTAATCTTCATTTATCCCCCATCCTGGTGGTATTCTCACAGCACGTTCGCCTTCTATCTTCTCCAATTTTCATCTATATATCCATAGTATCTCGTACCAAACCTTTTTCTCCTTCATGTCTAAAGATCAAATAAAATTAGAACAAACTCCAAAACAAGATGTGAAAGAAGAAGATAATGGTCCTAGGGCTTTGATGGAAAACAACGATGAAGGGTCCCGAACACCTACGTCTCAAGAACACAAGATTTCGAAAACCAGGATCTGCCCATCTGCCCCAAGGAAGAAAAAAACAGGGTTCCTCCATAAGAGAAAATTTGAAAATCTGAAGTTCTTTGAAGTTACTGGAGGTGATGAGGAGATGGAGCTGTTCTTTCAATCATTCACTGAGAGTGCTAGGGTTTCACCACCAGGTACCACTTCCAAGAGGAGACGTATCAATCAGTGATTAATTTTTTAAGCCATATATTTTAAGGTTATATATAGCTATATATTTAAATAGATTATAGATCCAAATGGAGATTTAGGCTATAATTGTGAATTTTTAGCTAATCCTGATGAATAATAATCTTTTTTTTTTTTTTTCCTAATTCATTAGGAATATATATGTATACGTTCCGATATTCAGGAGCTGAAAAATATAATGCATATTTTGTTGTGTCTTACAGAAATCATAATTATATTGTCAATTAATTTATTTTAATTGTAAATAATTTGTTCAACTTTGATATTGTTGGACACCTTCTTTTAGAATATTCACGTAAATTCAATTTAATAATTAAAATGTACTAAAATTTGAAGTTTGATTTTAGAATACCAATCTTATCAGAAAAAAGTAGAACAAGCAATTATGTTTACGTTTATTCGATGTGAGATGACATAGATATGAAATATCTGTCATTCTTTACCTTCTCCTACTTACTTCGGGATTCCTTTTCCATCACCGAGACCAGTTTCTTCTTCTTTTTTCATCATTTTGCTAACAGATCTATATCAGTTCATTGGCATACGACAACTTTATTAATTATTACTGCGCCCTTTGTAGGCTCAATCTTATATATTGTTGACAACGACGAGGGGAGAGAGACCCTTCAAATTTCCTGTTCAGTTTGTCTTTTTGTTTCTGTTTTTGGTCCATTACAATATCCATAGATGTAACTCAATGAATGGTGATGGTGGGACTAAGGGTATTATTTGATTCGATTTCCCGATGCAATATAACCTTATTTCACTGTTGAAAAAAGATGTGACACTGATAAGAAATTAACGATAGAAATTTTCTTTCTGGGGTTATTGACATATTTGACACCGACGGCTTTTATTCTATACTACTTCACCTAGGAATTCAACAGTTGAAATTTTCATCCATGACATTCATATGGGAATGTTCAACGGAAAAGTCAATCGAAAAGACATTGATTGGAGATGATGGACGGAATACCCATGCTACTGCTACAAGAACCACACATAACATGTGTCACACTGTGCCCTATTAACACATGAATTTAGTTGTTTGATAGGCATTTTTATATAAAAATACATTTTAAAATAGTAAATTGATGTGAAATGTGTGATTAAGAAATAAGAAATTTTTTTGATTTACGTGTAATATTATTTTAATAAAAAATGTCTGATTGAAAAAAAGAGAGAGAAAAATGCATTTTGAAAAAAATGGCTACCAAATGGGGCCGAATATTTAGCCCTTGTTTGAGTCGTATTATTATTTTCATAAGAATGTATTTTTTAATAGTGTATTGATAGAAAATATCTGGTTAAAGTATAAGAAATTTTTTTAAAGTTGCGTGTAATATTATTTTATTTAAGAATGTATGATTAAAATGATATCAAATCACTTATTAAGAATGTATCTTTTTTTTTTTAAATGTGGGCCAAACAGGGCCTTAAAATTGAATTAACGATCTTCTTGAATTGCTTTTAACCATTGATGTCTTCTACACCAAGAACCCTAAACAGAGACCTGCTAAAAATATGAGACTTATTAGTATCCCCATTGAATTATCAATTCTTTAAATATTCAAGAAGTCTGAGATCGTTGTGATATGTTAAGAACATGAAATTGAAGTTTTAAGTCAGCTTAAGCTCTTCCAGTGGACGTGCGTGTATAGAATAAGCTTAAATTTAAAATATCTTTGTATCCAATCTCATATTAATTAAATCATTTTCAGTTAGTCACTGAACCAGGTTTTTGCATCGTCTCTTTAGACCAAGCTATGGGTCGACTTGCTCCAACAATGCCATAAAACCATATTGCTTAGGTGCACCTGAAATCGAAACTCTCTATATTCTTTTCGTGGTTCTCATTGACTTGGTTGATTGAGTTGGCCTTTGATTTATTAGCTCTTTTGACTCGCTGACTTCTCAATCTACACATAAAAATTTAACCAACTTCTGTACAACATCTCAAATTTTCGAGCTAAGCTTGATTCTGCAAATCTTGAAATGATTAAACAAGTCTTGCTTCACTTGATCCTTACCACAATTTGCAATCATATTATATGAACATCAAAGTTGATATAAAGCTTGATATAACGCCACATGACATTCTATTATTGAAAAGTTTAAAACACAATCAAGTTTTTCATCTAATTATCTACTGCAACCTACAATTATGTCAAACTTTTTGTCAAAAGTCGCTTTATCCAATTTTTAAAAAGAATTTTCCAAGTTGTCCTCATTGTTATTGCCTAATTATTGCAACCTACAATTATGTCAAACTTTCTGTCAAAAGTAGCTTTATCCAATTTTTAAAAAGAGTTTTCCAAGTTGTCCTCATTGTTATTGCCTAATTACTGCAAACTTTCTGTCAAAAGTCGCTTTATCCAATTTTTAAAAAGAATTTTCCATGTTGTCCTCATTGTTATTGCCTAATTACTGCAACCAACAATTATGTCAAACTTTCTGTCAAAAGTATCCAATTTTTAAAAAGAGTTTTCCAAGTTGTCCTCATTGTTATTGCCTTAATCCAAAATATTCTCTACTATTGGACCCCAACAGATTTTTCCAAGTTGTCAAAAGTAGCTCCATGGAGTTGGGAATAAAGCGTAAACTATTCAAACCAAAGCAATCCGTCCTTTGTCACCAACATCTATTGCAACATAAGCAACAAGCCTGCAAGGTTGGTCATGTTTGTGTTGCTGCAGAACATACACAATATAAAACCTGCCCATTTTATTCACTCTTGTCCACTTTTGTTGTGTCTTTATACTTTTGCGAGGTCTCATAGAAAAGATCACGAGCATTATTGAAACACATCAAGTTCCCAACTATTGTTACTAAAGTTTAAATCTAATTTTCCTTTATCGAGTCCGCACAGTTAAGTCCAATCAATGAATGATTCGAGCTGCCCTCGGGGCGTATCCCAGTTGTGCAAAGGACAAGAGTGAAGTAGTTTCAGCTTTGTTGGCAATCGTAGTGTAAGAGTTCGATTCCTAAGATATGAAATTAGATTCTTTGTGAGCACCAGTATACAGGCAATCTCTTATTCTCTGATCTATCGGAACAAATCCCGCGATTTACCTCCCTCACGATGCTCAAGGGGTGGGACGGTGGGGGCCCTCAAGATTGTGATTCAACCTTTTTTAATGAATGATTCGAGCCATTCTATAATAAACAAATATAAAATTAGTACTTGTAATCATAAATTCAACTTTTGCATTAAAAAAATAAATATATAAAGCCCTCGTACCTAAAATATCTGTGTAACGACATCCCAATATTAAAAAAAGACTACTCCAAAGGTGGGCATACCATATTTTACACTATTGGATGAGATCTGATTAACTTTACCATCTATGCATTTCGAGCAAAATAAAGCTAACATGTTGCTCGGCCTAATGATGACAATAACAAGAAATACGGATAGGGTAACTACGTTACTTTGAGATGTGGATATTCCGTTCTTGGAATTGTACGTAACAAATCTAGTAAGAATTTTGTCAACGTATGAAGCTTGGTACAAAGTTATTTGCTTTTCTTCATGTCTTGTAAGATTTGAATTTCCTAAATGTAGCTAGTTTCTCCAAGACCCTTCGTTTGAAAATGTTAAGACCACCATAATTTTACTGATGATAATATCCCCCACATCATTTTCTATGAGTAGGATATCATCCACATATAAAATTAGGAAAACTGCTTTGCTGTCTCTTATCTTTTTATTGACGGACACATTGTTCTTCGATGTTCTTACCCAATAAGAATGTTTTGATCACTTTATCAAATTCATTATCCAAGACCTTGACACCTGTTTAAGCTCATAAATGAACTTTGGCAGTTTGCTGACCTTCTGTAGCCAACAGTAACACAATGAATTAAAGGTACACAACATCTTGAAACCTAACGAGAGGGGAGTGCAGGATTTTTATGTCAACATATATACATTAGCGTACATGTAAGTACGAAACACACACTACGAGTTACGAGTGTTACCAAGCAATTTAAATATCTTACACCTTGTACTAAATAATTTTGGCCGTTTATATATTTCTTCGAAAGCACGAATTAAAAATATTTCTCACAAGAAATCAATGAGGAAAGCCATAATATAAAACAGGCACGAGGAAGTTATTTACATCGAACGAGAAAAATAAAAGTATTTTCGCTCATAAAAATAAGTGGAATTACGAGATACGTTCCTTTATGAAAAGCAAAGATTAATGAGGATTGAACAGGTTGAGAGACAGGCAAAGGTTGGATAGATTGGCTTGACAGCGTGTGATTGAATGTTTGTTTTTCTATTTTTCAAATTATCCAATCCTGTTTTGACATGTGTTCCTTTATTTTTTAGCTTCTTGTTGCATAATTGAAAGCAAAAACCAGGTGACAGTCCGCTGCTTCTCTTGTCAAAATCTTTGCATCCAGACAAGTTTTACACAATATACAGATTCCATGCACGCCTTTTTTTAATTCAAATTACAAATATTAAAAAGTTTTCCTTTCAGGCCCCACATATTTCCTTTGTTTTCAACAAAAAATCTAATAAGATTCCAAGTAGTTTGCCGCCATCCTTATCTATCTTTGCCTCTTGCTCTTTTACTCTTTTTCTTTCTTTCCATCTTTCATTCAATTGTTTTCAGATAATCACATACAGTGACACAGATTAATGAAATCATCACTTCCAAATTACTGCAGCCTTTTGGTATTTGATTCAGAAGATCGCCGAACAGAATATACACCAATACTTGCTTATTCAGAATAGCAAAAAATTTCAGCTTTAATCACAATGAACAGTACCATTCTGAATAGAAGGCTGCTCCAAGTAGACCCATATGCAGTAGGCAGCACTTACTCACCAAACTCTGCCTCAAGAAATCCCAATTCCCAGTCCATCAATGGCACCTCCGCCACCATAAATAGACCATTCAGAGCCACCACACCATTCGACTCCTCCATGGCCTTGACTGTTCTCGTTCTCCTCGGCGCCCTCTTCTTTATGGGCTTCTTCTCCGTTTACATCCGCCGCTTCACCGCCGAGGACCCTTCTTCGTCGTCATCTTCTTCTTCCTCCTCCGATGTTCGCCCCAGCAGAAACCCACCTCCGGAACCAAACCACCACAAGGGTCTCGATCCCTCCACCATGAAATCACTCCCTCTTGTGCCCTACGGTGTGGCCGTGAAGCTCCAGATGATGATTGAAGACTGCCCCATTTGCTTGAGCGAGTTTGAGGAAAGAGAGATTGTTAAATTGATTCCATACTGTAGGCACGGTTTCCACCCCAGGTGTATTGACGCCTGGCTGTCCTCGCACGTGACGTGTCCTGTCTGTCGTTCAACTCAACTGTTCGAAAGAATTGAGGAAGTTTGTCTGGATGTGCAGCAGGAGAAAAATAACATTGGTGTGAGTGATGGTGGTGAGAGATTAATGGTGATTAATAATGAGACGTGTAGAGATGAAGATGCTTTGCCGGTAAGATTAACAAGGACGTGTAGTTGTTCCAGTTTGGCTAACCAAGCGGCGTTGCAGAGAAGCACGAGTTTCTGATGGTATCCGTCTTAATAATTAAGATCAACCTTATTTTAATAAGATCAACCTTATTAAGGGGAGTGAGGAGTGATCCGTGATCTATTTAAATTGATCAATATTTCGATATTTAATCGATGTGTGATTTATTCTCTTAACATGTCCTCGCAAAATGGTGGCTCTTTTTTAGCAGACCAATCTTGAAATTCGTGTGTTCATTTTTGAGACTTAATCGAATCGAATAGCTCGTTTGAGTTTATTGGATTCTGATACTATGTTAAGATTTGAGATCCATCTTAATAAGGTCAACCTTATTAAGAGGAGTAATCCAAGATCTATTTAAGTTGATCAATATTTTGGTATTTAATCGATGTGAGATTTATTCCCTTAACAGTTGTATAGCTTTTTCTTTTATATATTTATATGATGTTATGCATAAATCATTCAAGTAGTTAGCATAAATGTCTTCCGTTGTTTGCACTTATTGCTCAAACCGTTTCGAACTAAACATTTACACATTTATTTCAATTTTTTCTTAGGGAGTCGTTCGTCTCATTCCGTCATTTTCTTCTGCCATATATGAGTAATTATTGCAAAATGTCCCTATAATTTTTCCTCTTTGCAGGAATCGTATCTACTGTTTCAATTTTAGTATTTGGACCCTTAGATTGATCTTTTTTTGCGCAAAAGGTTCTTATCGTCTATATTTTTCATTAAAGCATTGTAAAATAATAAATTTATCCTCATCGGCAAATAACACAAATAAAAAAGAATCAAATAACATAACAAAAAGAAATAATTGAAGTTTAAAATTTTTCGAATAGTGCAAATAAGTCCTATTTAAAGAATTTAACAGGACTGGAGTTTGGATTAAGATTTTGAATGAACCCTCTAATAAAAGAACAAAATCCGTTAATAGACATTATTTTGTAAGGTTAAATCCCTAATTGGTGTTGTATTGAAGATGGAGAGAATGAGTGGTGGTGACCGATTGCAGGTCGGCCAGTTGTGGAATTGGATGGGGGAAGAACTATTGTCTTTTTTATTTTAAATTGTGTCCATTTTAAAACTTATTTTATATTTTTAATTCTCTTTTTAATTATTTTGATGGGGTATAAAAAGCTTGATATAATTATACAAGACAGTAAATAATTGGATGAAAAAGGTTAATCATATTTTGAACTATCCAATGATAAAATCTCACGTGATATTATGTCAATCTTGATGGTAATATAGCATGATTGTTTTATGGAAGGAATTGACGAAAATGACAAACTCTGCAGTAAAATGTTGAAAGAAGGGTGCGATAGAAACGATTTGAACAATGAGTACGAACGATGAGAACTTTTTTTTTTTTTCTCTTTCTTCCTTTTTTTTTTTTTTTTTTTTGGTTAA